>NW_007742047.1:0-212 GCF_000696425.1 Galeopterus variegatus
TCGACACTGTACAGGAGCTCCTAGCTAGTGCAGTAAGTCAAGAAAAAGTAAAGGTGAAATTATTGAAAAGAATAAATATAACCATTAATTTGCAGATGATATGACTATGTAATTCTGTAAAGAAAATTCTAAGGAATCTATGGTTAAAATTAATTAGAATTAATAAGTCCAGTACATTGAGCCAAGTCATAGGATACAAAGTCAATAACAAA
>NW_007742047.1:1001-6191 GCF_000696425.1 Galeopterus variegatus
CAGCCCAAATGTCCATCATCAGATGAGCGGATATGGAAAATGTGGTATATCTACACAATGGAACACTACTCAGGTATAAAAAAGAATGAAATAGTGCCGTTTGCAACGACATGGGTGAACCTAGAGAGAATTATATTAAGTGAAACAAGACAGGCACAGACAGAGATATATCACATGTTCTCACTTATTTGTGGGAGCTAAAAATAAATAAATAAATACACACACATACAAAAAAAAAAAACCTGGGGGGGTTTGGTAAGAAGACATAACAATTGCAATTCCTTGAAGTTGATATGACAAGTGAACGAAAGGACATTGTTGGGAGGGAGGGGGGAGAGGAACAAGGGAGGGAGGTTTTGGTAATTGGCCACAATAATCGACCACATTGTATCGACAAAATAAAATTTAAAAAAAGTAAATAAAGGGCCGGCCCGGTGGCGCGCTGGAGAGTGCGCCGCTTGGGAGTGTGGCGGCGCTCCTGCTGAGGGTTCAGATCCCATGTGGAGACCGGTTCCCACTCACTGGCTGAGCGCGGTGCGGGCGCAACACTGAGGGTTGCGATCCCGTTACCGGTCAGTAAAAAAGACAAAAAGGAAAAAAAAAAGTAAATAAATAAAAGCTCTTGAAAATAAAAAAAAAAAGTTTTAAACTTCCATTTACTATAGTATCAAAAACTCAAATACACTGAATCTTCTGAATACATTTAACTAAATATATCCAAAAGATGTCTGCTGAAACTGCAAAATAATTCTTTAGAAATTAAAGAATAGCTAAATAAATGTATGGGCTATACCATGTTTCTAAATGAAAGAGAATTAGCAAGATATCAATTCTGCACAAATGGATCTATAGATTCAATGCCATCCCTATTGTAACATCAGTAGGGTTGTTTTTTGTTTGGGTTTTTTTTTTCTAGAATTTGACTAATTATAAAATTTATATGGAAATGTAAAGGATCTAGACTAATCTTACTACACACGTGAAACAAAGTTGGAGGACTTAAAGTAAGTGATTTCAAGAATTACTGTCAAGACAGCGTGATGTGGGGTAGAGATCAACAGTATACAATGAGACAGAACAGAGAGCAAAGACATAGGGGCCCACTTTCATGATCATTTGATTTTCAACAAATGTAAATACTAAAGCAACCCAATGAGGAAAGGAAGTTCTTTTCAACAGATGATACTAGAACAACTAGATATCCATATGGAGAAAAAAGAAAATTAAACCTCTCATGTGATTCACAAAAATCTATTCAAAGTGGATTATAGAGTTAACTATAAAACTCCAAACCCCCGGGCCGGACTGGTGGCGCACTCGGTAGGGTGCAGCGCTTGGGAGCGTGGCGGTGCTCCCGCCGAGGGTTCGGATCCCATATAGAGACTGGTCCACTCACTGGTTGAGCGCAGTGCGGGCACGACACCGAGGGTTGCGGTCCCGTTGCCGGTCGTGGTGCGGGCGCGACACCGAGGGTTGCAATCCCGTTACCGGTCACGAAAAAAGACAAAAAAGGAAAAAAAAAAAAACCCAAACCCCGAGGCTTTTAAAAGAAAAAAGAATAGCTTTGGAGCTAGGAGTAGGCAGATATTTCTTAGGAACAAAAAGCAACACTTATGCAAAATTGATAAATTAGACTTTGATAAAATTTAAAACTGCTGCTTATCCAAAGAGACCATTAAGAAACCAAATGAGCCAACCACGGATTAGGAAAAATATGTATTTGTAAAGCCTATGTTTGACAAAGGACTGATACCCAGGATACCTAAAGCATTCATTAATAGAGTCAAGCAACCCAGTTTTCAAAATGGACATAATGACTTGAACACACTCTTCCCAAAAAGATAAACAAAGGGTCAATGTGCACACGAAAAAATGTTCAACATCATGGGTAATTAGGGAAATGCAAATTAAAGTCAATGAAATGCCACTACATACCTACCAGAATATCAGAACTAAAAGACTGATTATTACAAGTGTGGAAGAACCTTAGAAAAAGGTCCAGCAGTTTCTTATCAAACTCATCACACAACTGCCCTCTAAGTCACCAATTCTATTTACCCCACAGGAGATGTATGTCTGCAAAAACACTTGTATAAGGATGTTCATAGCGGTTTTATTTGTAATATCCAAAAGCTGGGAACATTGCAGGTACCCCTTGATAGGAGAATAAACTGTGGTATATTCATACATTGCAACATTACTCAGTAATGAAAAGAAATAAACAGATATAGGAAACAACATCCATGAATCTCAGAAACGATGCTGAGTGAAAGAGGCCAGATCAAAAGACTACATGCTGTATGATTTCATTTATATGAGATTCTAGAACAGTAAAAACTAAACAGGTATGGATGGAAAATCAGAGCAATGGTTCCCTCTATGGGGGTGGGTATGGGAGCTGGAAGAGGCATTAGGGGCTTTTCTGGGGGTATGGAAATGTTCTACATGTGCAGAACACATTTCAGGTGCTCAAGTCTGAATTGAGATGTGTTCCAAGTGTAAAATACAGACCAAATTTTGAAGACTTACTGGGAAGAAAGTATAAATCATCTCATTAGTAATATTTTGCTATCCATCACTATTAAATTCTAATATTTTATATAATTGGCTTAACTAATATATTAGTAAAATTAATCTCAGCAGTTTCCTTTTACTTTTTTAATATAGCTACTAAAAAATTTAAAATTACATATGTGGCTTGCAATATTTCTATGGGACAGTGAGAGGGTTTGGGGGTTACACAAATGTATGCATTTGTCAAAACAGTGAGAGGCTTCCAGTCAAGATGGCAGAATAGACAGTCTCCAGCATCACTCTCTCCCACCAGTCAACCAAATTACAACTACTAAAAAGCAACACAGTCAAGCCAGGGCCACTAGAGATCAGAAGAAGAGGAGGAGAGACCTATGGAATGCATGAAGGCAGGAGAAGCCATGATGAGAGACAGAAAGGACTTCTCCCATGATTTCGAGCCCCAGCTGCTTCAAGGCTGGAGCTGCTGAGCACAAAGAGCAACAGCTGGCAAAAGCAGCAGCTGTGCCTTTCCTTATGAAGTTGCTTGGAGGCAGCAGGGGAGAATAGGGACTTGCTGGCCCTTATGCCAGCAAGACTACAAACAGGGTTCCTGTGGATCCACATAGAAGTGAGGAGCCACAACAACTGAAAAAAGGAGCCACTCAGAGGCCAGTGAGTCATCACAAGGGACTGATGCATCACCGAGCCCATGAGAAATGTTGGACTGCAGGCGGTGGGGTAGACTGGCCCACCTGGTGAACACTGGGACACAACAAGGACAGCTGATCTGTCCTACAATCAGCACAGGACCACTCAGTGGAGACTGGTCAGGAATACAGAACTGCAGGGGGTACAGTTAGCTGAAAAGTCTCAGGCCCAGGCCTGAATTTCTTCACAACCCAGGGATATCGGGCCTCACAAGACCCAAAGTATATACAAAGTCAGCAATTAAAACCTGAGCTGCACAAAAAGCCTTCCCCAGGGAATCCGCAGCAAAGCAGCAATTTAGCTCAGCCACAGGGCCCAAGTACTGGTCCCCACAGAAAGTTCCTCCATTTTAGAACTAAGCAAAGGACAACAAATTACTTCCAGTGCACAGTTTAAGTGGTGGGAATGGCGAATAATCCAACAAAGAGCTGAAAAACCAAATACCCACAGACCAGAGACAAAGTTTGATATTAGCTAGTAATGGTCTCACATCACCAAAGAACACCTATATATATATAAAACCTAGAAGGACAGGAAGCCACCTGGGCTCCGGAGCCAGGGTGGTGGGGGCCTGAGTGCCTTGGCCATGGCCCCCCGTACTCACAACCAGCCCAGTGATGACTACCAAGCTGCCACCAGAAACACCCCAGGTTCCCAAGCTGTGACGGTGAGGGACTGAGGGCTTCAGCCACCCCCCGACATCTGAAACCATCTCTGCAATGACTACTGCATCACTGCTGGAAGCCCCCTGGTCTCCCAAGCTGGGGCAGTTGGGGGCCGAGAACTTCAGCCGCATCTCCCTGACATCTGCATCCAGCCCAGCAATGACTGATCCACCATTGGAAGCCCCCTGGTCTCCCCTGCAGGAATGAGGGGGGTGCCACAGGCCTCAACCATGCCCCCCCTCTTCTTCCTCCCCCACTATTTCCTTCCCCTTTCTCCTTTCCCTCCTTCTACCTCCCCCACTATTTCCTTCCCCTTTCTCCTTTCCCCCTCCCCCCAACTGCTCTGCAACAACTTAGAATGTAAAAAAATAATAATACTAATAAATAAACTTAATCTTTAAAAAAATTCAGTGAGTGTTCACTTAAAACTTATGCATTTCATTATGTGCAAATGTTACCTTAGAAGAAAAATGTGCAGCTAATATATAAATATTGAACTTTAGGCAATGATATGTAGTATGCATACTGAAATATTTAGGGGGAAGTGAACTGGTGTCTGCAACTTATTTTGCAATGTGTTTAAAAACAAGATAGACTAATGAATAGATAAAAGGATAGATAGATGGGTATATATATATATATATATACAGGCCAAATACAGAAAAACTTTATGGTAGAATGCTGGTGGATGTATCAGTGTTCAATGTAATATTCTTTGTGCTTGAAATTTTCCATAATAAATTTTTGAAAAAAGAATCCTTAAAATTAATATCATACTTAATGGTGATTAATATTAAACATTTTCTTCCTATGACAGTGATTCTCAACTGGGAGTGATTTTGTCCCCAAGTTAGTATTTGGCAGTATCTGGAAGCAATGTCTAGAAGAGTAATTTATCAGTTATCAGTTGTGACCACTGGAGAGAGAAGATGCTAGTAGCCTCCAGTGGGTGAGAAGGCGGGGATGCTACGCTGCTAAACATGCTACGATGCAAGAAAGCCCCACAGCAAGGAATTATTCTGCCCAAATGTCAGCAGTGCCAAGACCGAGAAACCCTGCCCTGAGGTCACAAACAACGCAAAGTGACTCTTTCACTATTTCTATTCGACACTGTACAGGAGCTCCTAGCTAGTGCAGTAAGTCAAGAAAAAGTAAAGGTGAAATTGTTGAAAAGAATAAATATAACCATTTAATTTGCAGATGATATGACTATATAATTCTGTAAAGAAAATTCTAAGGAATCTATGGTTAAAATTAATTAGAATTAATAAGTCCAGTACATTGAGCCAAGTCATAGGATACA
>NW_007742047.1:6350-8080 GCF_000696425.1 Galeopterus variegatus
GTGAATTCTCCCCCAAATACATCTATAGGTATAATGAAATCCCTATCAAAATCCCAGCACCTTTTTTTTTTTTTTTGTAGAAATTGAGGTGATTTTAAAATTTATATGGAAATTCAAAGGACTTTGAATAGTCTCGAGAAAGAACGATAAAGTTGGGAGACATTTGTTACTTGTTTCCAGACCTATTAGTACAATGGTACAGTATTCAGTACAGTATAATATTGGTGTGCAGAATGGAGCAGACTAGCACTCAGAAACACAGGCACCCACGTAGCTCATTTTCACAGACTGCCAAGGTAATTCAGTGGGGAAGGGAAAGTCTTTTAAAGTCCAGGGCTGTAGCAACTGGGATGTCCCTTTGGGAAAAAATGAACTTCGAGCCCCATTTCACAAAACAAAACATTCAAGTTGGATCACAGACCTAAATGTGAAAGCTAAATGTGTAAGTCTCCTGGAAGAAAACTTTGGAGGATGACTTCATGACGACAACACATAGGTTTTAGTCTGTTTCTGTTGCTTATAACAAAATACCTGGAACTAGGTGATTTATAAAGAAAACAAAATTTATTGCTCACAGTGTCTGAGGCTGGGAAGTCCAAAGTCCATCTGGTGGTGGCGACAGTGACCCAGGGGTCTCACAGTGCAAGATGGTGGAAGTGGAGACAGCACAGAGAGAGACAGACTGTCCTCTCTCTCCTTTTAAAGCCCTCAGAACCCACCCCTGAGCTCCATTTTTAATCCACTCACTACTCACGGTCCTACACTCCAGTCACCTCTTCAAGGCTCCGCCTCTCAATTACCATAACAGGATTTCCCACCCTCTTAACAGTCTCAGTGGCGCCAAGTTTCCAATACATAAAATGTGGGGGACACAATTCAAGTCTCAGTGAGTTTGGGGGACATAACTCACTCCACTGCACCATACAAGCAGACTGAGGAGAATTGGGAGTTCCGGCCATGTGGGGTTCCCCTTCGGTGTTTCTTTGATCTTCCCCACAGCAGACCCCACTTTCTCTGAGTATCCTCAGACAGAAATGGGGTGGAGTGAGGAGCAAGGAGAGTGGGGAGGAGGATTTTGAAGTTGTCCCTGAGCTTTGTTACCCAGCAGGCACGTGTGTGCTCTTAAAACTGAACTTGTACCTAACCATGGTTCATGTTGAGCACTTGCTCTGTGATCTGGTCACACTTCTTATCACTGCAGTGGCAGGTCTGTGCTGAAGCCTAACTCATGTCTTTAGATGACAAGGGTCCCCACCTTCAGTGAGCCTCCCACACTGCGTCTGCCTCCACCCAGTGCTCCAATCCCATCTCATAAGAACACGGCACATGCAAGTACCAAATCAATATGACCATACCTATCATCAGCAGTGAAGTCACCAATCTAAAAATCTGTCACCAAACAGGATTGTGGAAGCCATTTCCTAGTTTCATAAATCTTTCAATGCTGCAACTCCTTGTTTTAGAGGAATAATTAGTTTGGTTTAAACAACAGATATTTTGCAAATAGTTACAATATGATCCAGTTCTAACAAGTAATCCACAGTTATTATGTTCTCAATTATATTCTCAGGTACATTCCCCCTAAGCCTATAACTCTTGACTCAACAATGAAATATGAATAAGGATGCTTCCAGTCAAGATGGAGGAATAGACAGCCCCCAGGATCATGCTTGCCCACAAATCAACAAATTTACAACTATTAAAAAGCAGCAACAGCCAAGCTGGGGCTG
>NW_007742047.1:8098-11091 GCF_000696425.1 Galeopterus variegatus
CCCACAGCAGACCCCACTTTCTCTGAGTATCCTCAGACAGAAATGGGGCAGAGCGAGGAGCAAGGAGAGTGGGGAGGAGGATTTTGAAGTTGTCCCTGAGCTTTATTACCCAGCAGGCATGTGTGTGCTCTTAAAACTGAACTTGTACCTAACCATGGTTCATGCTGAGCACTTGCTCTGTGATCTGGTCACACTTCTTATCACTGCAGTGGCAGGCCTGTGCTGAAGCCTAACTCATGTCTTTAGATGACAAGGGTCCCCACCTTCAGTGAGCCTCCTGCACTGTGTCTGCCTCCACCCAGTGCTCCAATCCCATCTCATAAGAACACGGCACATGCAAGTACCAAATCAATATGACCATACCTATCATTAGCAGTGAAGTCACCAATCTAAAAATCTGTCACCAAACAGGATTGTGGAAGCCATTTCCTACTTTCATAAATCTTTCAATGCTGCAACTTCTTGTTTTAGAGGAATAATTAGTTTGGTTTAAACAACAGATATTTTGCAAATAGTTACAATATGATCCAGTTCTAACTAGTAATCCACAGTTATTATGTTCTCAATTATATTCTCAGGTGCATTACCCCTAAGCTTATAACCCTTGATTCAACAATGAAATATGAATAAGGAGGCTTCCAGTCAAGATGGAGGAATAGACAGCCCCCAGGATCATGCTCTCCCACAAATCAACCAATATACAACTATTAAAAAGCAACAACAGCCAAGCTGGGGCTGCCAGAGCTCAGGGAAAGAGCAGGAGAGACCTATGGAGTGCATGAAGGTGGGAGAAACCACTATGAGATAAAGAAAGAACCACTCTGACCATTTCGGGCCCCGGCCACTTCAAGTCTTGCCCTGGTGAGCACATGGAACAGGAGCAGGCAAAATCCACAGCTGTGCCCTTCCTATGAAGTTGCTTGGAGGTGGCAGGGGAGGAGGGCCTTGGTGGCCCCCACGCCAGCAAGACTAATAGGGTCCCTGTGGACCCACATAGTAGTGAAGAGTCACAACAACTGAAAAACAGGAGCCACGCAGAGGCCAGTTAATCATCCCATGGACCAACACATGGCCTGTCCCAAGGGAAGTGTTTGGAGCACAGGCAGTTGGGGAGAGAGGCCCACCGGGAGAACACTGGGGCACAGCAAGGACAGCTGATCTGCCCCCCAAACAGCGCAGGACCACTCAGTGGAGACTAGTCAGGAATATAGAACTGCAGGGGGTGCAGTTTGCTGAAAACACTCAGGCTCAGACCAAACATTCTACACAACCTGTGGGGGCGCACCAAATCCAAGAAGCCAGAGTTTGACAAGGTCTGAGATCCGGAAGTACCTATAAAGTCAACCATTAAAACCCGAGCTGCACAAAAAGCCTTCCCTAGGGAATCAGCAGCAAAGCAGCAACTTAGCTCAACCACATGGCTCAAGTGCTGGTCCCCAGAGGAATTTCTCTCATTTAAAAGTAAGCAAAGGACAGCAAATTAGTTCCAGTGCAGAGTTAAATGGTAGGAACAGCAAATAATCCAACACAGAACTGGAAGAAAAAACAAAATACCCACAGACCAGAGACAAAGTTTGATATTAACTAGTCTTGCATCAGCAAAAAACACCTATAAAATCTAGAAGGACCAGAAGTCCCCTGGACTACTAAGCCAGGGGGGGGGGGGCTGGGGGCCTCAGCCATGCACCTGACACCCACAACCAGTCCCAAGGGTGGGGGGGCTGAGGGCCTCAGCCACGCCCCATCAACACCCACAACCAGCCAGGGACAACCACCCTGCTGCCACAGGAAGCACCCCTGGTTCTCCACGCCCCCAACACCCACAACCAGCCCAGTGATGACTGAGCCCTCATGGGAAGTGCCCTGGGTCCCGAACTGGGGCGGGGGGGGGATGTGGGCTTCAGTCACACCCCTCTGACATCTGCACCTAGCTCAGCAATGACCAAGCCACCACTGGAAGCTTCTTGGCGTCCTATGCAGGAATGAGGGGGTGTCACAGGCCTCAACCTTGCCCTTCCTTTTCCTCCCACCCTATTTCCTTCCTCTTTCCCCTCTCTCTCTCCCCCCATGGCTCCCCAACAACATCACAAAATGTAAATATATATATATATATATATATATATCAGTAAATAAACTTAAATATGTATATATGAATAAGAAGTATGATTTAGTGATGCAGATAATAAGCACAAAATATACCAAACATAGAAACTATCCTGTACATCAGCTTAGAAAGTTAACATCCCCCCATGCCAACCTGCCAAAGCTACAGGCAAAAAGCTTCCCAAACAATAAAGAATCCCAGGATGCCATTCTTAGTCACTTCCATTTGAAAGAGTGTCAGAATTCATGTTTCAAGGTTCCCTTGGTCACAACACCAAAAAGCAATAACTTGTTCATCTTTTGGACTCCAGAATGCTTAGACATCGTCAATAGCAGCATAAAATGGTGCAGCCAGTTTAGAAAAGGGTCCAGCAGTTTCATATCACAACGCGGTTGTCAGGCCAAGATTTTGAAGTGCTCATCAAGAAGACAACTCAGGGACAGGGCTGAGTGAGGAATTGTCCTCACTGGTCTTCTGTGCCACTAGCCAGAACCTCACATCAGTGCTTGCACTGCCTATCGAGTTGAGAAGGTTTTCTGTTTCAGGAGAGAAGGGCGCACAAACCACAGTTAGAAGCGAATATATGCATCATAAGAGCTGCGGGGATGTTACTTACAGCACTGCGCTCCAGCTGACATTTTATCTTACCAGGTTCCCAGTGGAAAGGAGCTAGAAAGTTAACCTAAAGTCAGATTTCCATAGAGATGGAGAAGAGTTAACCCTTTACACTCGATCCACCACGTGACCTGTATGTTCTTTTTTTTTTTCCTTTTTGTCTTTTTTCGTGACCGGCAACGGGATCGCAACCGGTGTTGCGTCCGCACCTCGCTCAGCCAGTGAGCGGCCGGTCTGTACGTGGGATCCGAACACCCTCGGGCAGGAGCACCGT
>NW_007742047.1:11101-14250 GCF_000696425.1 Galeopterus variegatus
ACAGTCCATAACAGTGTTTAACATATCAAATCATAGTACAGCGTGCTTTTAATCCAATTTCCCAGAGTCCCTTTTTAAACGTTCCAATCTTAGCATGTTTCAAACTGGTTTTTAAGTCTTCATGCCAAAATCTATTCCCCCTACACCTAAATTAAAGAAAAAAAATCTCCTTTAAGAGTTTTTAGTTCCTCAAGTGAAGAGTCCTGGAGTCTCCTTGACAACGTCCTGCTTGTGATGTCCCCATCAGGCACTGGAGAGTCTGCGGGTGGCGGGGTCTGAAAGCACAGTCGTCTGCATACGTGGGGCGCAGGCTGCCCGGCCTCTTCTGCCTGCACGTTGAAACACCTAGACTCTTACCACTCTGCCTCCTAAGCAGCTCTCCTCTAATCGTCACAGATAACTTTATTCTGCTTTCCCGGTATTGGTCACCAGACGGCAGCAGAGCATTTTGATTCGATTCCAAAACATTTGGTGGAATGCGCAGAGGGGTGGGTGCGTTGCGTTGCTGTTGCTTTCGTCGTCTTGTTGTGGGAACGCTGCAGCGGACAGCGGAGACGGGTTTTTCAGGTCATTTCCCCTTCTTGGGGACTGGGGGCTGTGAGCGGTGGGGTCTTAAGCCTTGCCCTGAGGCTCGGGCTGCCGGGTGGCGCCGCAGAGCCCCGGGGTGGCGCCACCTCCACGGTCCTACACGTGAGCACTGCGTGCTTCTGAGGCACGTCCGTCCCCTGCAGCTCAAAGGGCCTCGGCTCTTCAACTTCATCACTCCAGGTGAGACGGGCGTGAGGCTCCTTCTGAGTCCCTTTCTCTCTGCAGCCCGCACAAATACAGCTTCGCTCCAGACGGTTAATTGACTGCCCGGGTTGTAGCTGCAGGCGTTTGGCGCAGAGCGTGGGCACTGGAGCCGCTGCACCTCCCCAATCCTTTCTCTTTCTCGGTGGATCTAGTTTAAAGGCTATAAAATCTCTGTCGCGGGCACTGCACGCTTCTGAGGCACGTCCGTCCCCTGCAGCTCAAAGGGCCTCGTGCTCTTCACCTTCATCACTCCAGGTGAGACGGGCGGGAGGCTGCTTTTGAGTCCCTTTCTCTGTGCAGCCCGCACAAATACGGCTTCGCTCCAGATGGTTAATTGACTGCCCGGGGTGTAGCTGCAGGCGTTTGGCACAGAGCGTGGGCACTGGAGCCGCTGCGCCTCCCCAATCCTTTCTCTTTCTTGGTGGATCTAGTTCATAGGTTTGGAAGGGTGGTGGAAATTGTCAGCCCGTGGTACAGTGTCTTGCCCTGTTGCAATAAGGCATTTTTTCTGCTCCATGTTAATGAAGGTGTCATTCCCAGGAGACCAGTTCATCTATGGCTTCAAAAGTAGGAGTGTTTCTAGGTTCTCTATTCCCATGTCCTAGACTCGGAAGTGCAGGCTCTCCCCTTCTGGCCATCCTGGAAGCTTCTGACCCTGAGCCCAGTTGCAATCTCTCCTACCAGATCAACCTGAAAGCCTAATTGCTGTACCATGTGACCCAGGGCATTATTTCAGTTCCAGAGACCTCTGCAAAATGTGGTTTGACAGCACAGCACAAAAGCAGGCTGAAAAGTGCCGGGAGTTTCAGAGATGCTGGGCCCCAGTAAGACAGTTTCTCAACCTTTCTCTTATCTTCCCAGGAGATTATATCTCCCCAGACAGAAGTTGGGAAGGGGGGCAAGGGGGAGCTCTTGAAAGGTTCATCTGAGTTTTGTCAACTAACGATCACTTGCTTACTCTTAAAATGTTATCTTATTTACAAACTTTTGTTATAACATATTACTCCTCATTCTCAGAGTTGTTCTGCATTTGGGTAACATTTTTTTAATCACTGTACAGCAGAGGACTTTGCTATAGTCCTTAGCTTCATGGCCCTAGATAACAGATTGGGAACAGGCTTCTCTACCACACAGCCCTCACTATGTCACACTACAACAAAAATCTTAGCCATAGAAGGAAATCATTGATAAATTGGGTCCATACAATTTAAGATTACTGCTCAGTGAACATACTGTTATTGAAAAGGCAAGATGAAGATTGGGAGAAAAAATATATATATTTGTGTGTGTGTATTATACCCAGAATGTAAAGAACTCAGCGAGTCAATCATAAAAAAGACAACTCAATTTTTTAAATGGGTAAGAGACTTGAACCCTTGATGTAAGTATAGAAATAATCAATATGCATCAACATCATCAACGATCAGGGAAATACTAATTAAACTACAACTTGATAGCACTGCAAGCCGCAAGAATACTCAACATTAGAAAGAAATACAATACCAAGTATTGGCAAGGATATGGAGCAACTGGCACTTGCATACATGGCTGGTGGAGAGCAAAATAGTAGAACCACTTTGGAAAACTGGCAATATAGTACAAAGGTAATCCTATGTCTACCCTATAACCTAGTAATTCAATTCTTAGGTATTTACCCAAGACAAATGAAAACATATCCACACAAATACTTGTGCGAGAATGTCCATTGCAGTTTTATTCATAATAGACAAAACCTGGAGAAGGGGTAAATAAATGTGGTTAATTGATATAATGGAGTAAAGGAATGAATTTAAAATACATGCAAATATATGAATGTCAAAATCATATGGCATGAAAAAAGTCCAGCATGGAAGGGCACATATTGACAATGACAGTCCTTGGCCTAACGCTAGTCAGGCTCCTCTAAGCCCGCAAGGCCCCAACCTCGGGCTCTGTCCTTGGCCCATTTAGTCCAGTTTTAGCAAGAATTCTTCTGGGTTAGTTTAGTGAAAATCCCCCACCACTGATAAATGATCAAATTCCTCATCCCTTGATAGAGGGGGGGGGGCTGCCTTCAGTGAGAGACCTCTTGAGTTCCTCTAGCAAGGGTCTCCCTAGCCTTGAGGTTTCTTACTCTTAGTAATTTTCCATCCACTGAGCCCCACCTGACTCCTTGGCTATAAAACTCCACTTGTCCTGTTGGGTTTAGAGTTGAGCCCCATCTCTCTCCCCTACTGCAAAATCCCAGTATAGTAAGCGCCCTGAATAAAGTCTACCTTACCATCTTTAACGAGTGCCATGAATCATTTCTCTTTAGCGATACTACATGATTCCATTTAAAGATTCAACAGCAGGACAAACTAATCTATGGAGAGAGA
>NW_007742047.1:15405-21343 GCF_000696425.1 Galeopterus variegatus
ATGTAACACACTAGAGAATAAAAAGGGGAGTCTACAGGGAGCAATTGTAATTAGCCATATGGTTTTTGCATAATTAATGAATTCAATTAACCAGTATTTTATTGATGATTTTCACACCTAAGTCCAAAAATAAAAGTGGTCTATAACTGTCATATACTTTCCTTACCTTGTTTTGGAGTCAAGGTTATACTGGCCTTGTTAAGTGGGTAGGGCAGCTTTCTGACTCCTTGTCTTTTTGGAAACAATGTGTTGTGTTTGAAGGATGGAAGGGAAGGACTTCAAAGGGGTGTGAGGAGACTTCTGGGAGTGACGGGTGTATTTATGATCCGGAATGTGGTGATGGTGGCAGGGGTGTAGACCTATGCCCGAGCTTATCAAATTGTGCACTTTAAATATGCAAAGTGTGTTGTATGTCAGTTACACCTCAATAAAGCTATTTAAGAAAACCCCACAACTTTGGTCTGGGCTCTGCACTTAGGCTGTAACCGTGGTGTCAGTGCCCTGGATCCCCATGTCACTGCGACCCTGGGGGAGAAAACCATGCTCCAGCCACTGTCATTACCTAAGAAAAGAGCACCAGAAAAGTGGCCATGGGAAAAATATTAAGATTTGTAAATTGTCAAGGACAATGAAGAATATCTCCTGGGCAAAAGGACAATTTCCAGTGGAAAAATTACTGGGAAGAGACTGAATCTCTCCATCTCCTTCACAGTACTCCAGACAGTCCAAGATCCCTCTGGCTAACGACTTCATGGTGGCTTGAAGGGAAGCACGTTACCTTCACAGTGTTTCCTCGGTGTGCGTGATGATAATTACCGGGATCCCAAGTGCCAGATCACAGTTAACACCAGGAGGTCGTGACAATGAAAATGACTTTAGGAGGCTTGTAGATCCCTTGGACCTTGGACACACCACCTGCTGGGACATTTGGGGGGCGGGGGAAAAGACGGTTTTACTTCAGCCTTCTGTGGGGTTCCAAATGAATGTGTCATCTTGGCCAACGCACTTCCTATGAACTCAGCAAATCTGAAATCCTGCCTCAATATTATTGAAGATGTGATCACAGAAACCAACCTTAAATCACTTACACTGAGAATGAAACTTGAGGCAATAGACAGGAAGAACCCTTATCTGATCCGCCTGCAAGTGCTGGAGGTGTTAAAGGAGGTAAAGTTTACATTACATTTGATGGCTGGAGAGGAGCTTTTGGTTATTGCTAAAGTACAATTTTTGAGATATTTTCCTAGTTTGGTAATGTCACTTGACAGGTGTCTTACAACCACCAGGAAATAACGGTTCCATACAAAACCTAAAGCAGAACTACAGTCTTCTCCTTCCCATGAAACTCCGTGTTCACTGAGGCCTCTGCAGGAAACTGCTCACGTGCCACCGGGACAGAGGGTCAGAAAATCAGGTTGGGTTAAATCACTTGCACAGACTTCACTCTCCAAGAAGGGTATGCTTCTTAAAAATGCTTCCCTGACAAAAATCAGCATTCATAGATAAAAGAGGCCCAATAGTAGGAAAAAAGGAAAAGAATCTTCCTGTTCTGTGTTCTCTTATGTCTCAACTTGTATAACGTTGCTGGAAAGAGAGCCTGGTCTTCCATTTGGTAAAGGATGGCATTGCCCAGATGACTGCAGTGCTGTCTGCAGTCTGTGTCTTTGAGAACAAACAGGACTCCAGTGCCCTTCTGAATCAGAAGTGAGCCCAGCAGGCCATGCAGGCCATGCCGATCGTGCCCCCCACACCAGACAGTGTGTGGATTCCTCCACAGAGGAGCCATGGTGGCTGCCGCCTCCGGTGAGGGAAAGTATTCTGCCCACCTCCCTTCGGTGACTGACACCTCAAGATGAAATGATATGAATCAGTCAACAAAAGCAGACGTCCCAGGATCAGAAGTGTCTTCTGTCTTCCTCTGCCACCCCACGCCCTGCAGTGCAGGTGGACATACCTGAACAGAAGCGCCATCTGAGGGGGACATGAGCCACCCAAGAGCAGGGGCTTTCTGAGAACGCACTGACGTGGTAAACTAACTCTCAAGCCCCAACTGGAGAAATTCCACAAACTCTCTCACCTCAGCTCCAGGAATTCTTTGTAGCCTGTGTCAGCCACATGGAGCTTATCTCCAGTTCTGAATAAACTGTCACTGATCTCTGCCAAGGATGGTTGTACAAAGTCAGTAAAATGCACATGCAGAGGAGAATGGAAGGCCCAGCTCAGCAGCTGAACCTGACCTCTGTGTCCAGAAAACAAGGCTCCTCCGAGGACCTCCACACTGATCCGTAGATACAGAAAGAGGCAGATCCTCAGACTTTGGAACTACTAGAAAAGCTCTTCAGTACACTTGAAACTGAAAGAAGGTTCTGCTGCACCTGAGGGGTGATATGTGGATGAAATAGCACGACCGCTCCCTCACCAGAAGACTTGACAATCCACGAGAGCGTTCAGACCACACTCACTTCTCAGGGGGACTGACGCCTTCTTAAGAGTATTTGTTGTCCTAAGCAGTCTTCCTTTAGCGAGAGATTTCCCTGAAAATTGCAGGGCTAACTTACATTCTACTTCTCTAAAAACTATTAAAGCCATGAGTAAAGCACACTCAACTTGGTAGTTGTACGTATCTTTTGATTTTTTAATTGTACAGTTCACAAATATTCTTTAAACAGGAAATAAAAAAGTTTTTATTGATTTTAGTAAATACTTATGTATAAGACAGCTAAATCCCAAAGAGTCAAAAATATCAGGGATTGACTATGTAAATGAGTCCACAAAAATTCTACCTTAGAAAACCACTTAAAGATGTGTAGAATATACTGTAAAGCAAATGTACCTCACAGGGCCTGGTTTTCCAAAGCTTTGCAGTTTCAAGTATTGACCTTGTGGAGGACTGGAAATTTTCCTCAGGCTATAAAATCTCTGGTGTGAGATAAAGAATTGTAACACAGAAAGGTTGCTGGCTCAAGGACAGACTAGCTACTGATTGTTATATAAAGATACTGAGAAATTGCTGTAAGAGCACTTAATTGTCTTATGGAATGTCATCTGACTTGTCTCACTGAAAGTTACCAGCCTATATTGTTAAACTGTAACCCCACCTATGTCTCTTCCTGTACCTTCCTGGTCTGGAAAATAAATGCAGGAAGAGAGCCCCAATTCCGGGTTAATTTCCCAAGGAAGGGCTGCCTCTCACTGGAGGATCCCAGGAAAGTTAACCACTTCGGGGTCTCTCACTGCTCAGAAGAGATGGGCTTTGAGTAATCCTTTGCGGCTCCATCACCCAGGGGGAGTGGGGTGATGAATCCGGGGGAGGCAGGGTGATGAATCCGGGGGGGTGAAGCAACACAAAGCAACAAAGATGCAACTAAATCATGTTTTTTCAACTTGACACAGTTGACCTTTCTGAACAGATAAGTCTTTGTTGTTAGGGCTGTTCTGTGTATGAGAGGTTGTTTAGCAAGAATCTCTGGCCAGTACTCACTAGATGCCAACACACGTTCACACACGCACGTGCGCTTGCACACACACACACACACACACACACACATGCCAACTGTGACAATCAAAAATGTTTTCAGACAGATGTCTCCTGGGGAGCAAAACTGCCCCCAGTTGAGACCCTCTGAACTAGATGTATCATCTCTTTCATGACTGTTTTATGTCTGATGCTATTGTGTTTCATTCATGCTCTATCTGTTTCCAGAAGGGAAATAGCCATATAAATTGCTCTCCTTTCTGTTATTTCTCTTATTATTATTATTATTATTATTTTCCTTTTTGTCTTTTTTTGTGACCGGCAACGGATCGCAACCCACAGTGTCGTGCCCATACCGGACCGGGACCGGCCACGGGATTGCAATCCTCAGTGTTGCTCCTGCACCTCGCTCAGTCAGTGAGCGGGAACCGGTCTGTATGTGGGATCCGAACCCTCGGCAGGAGCGCCGCTGTGCTTCCCAAGTGGTGCACTGTAGCAGTGCGCCACCGGGCCGGCCCTATTTCTGTTATTATTTTTTACACATTTTTTAAAAGGAAAAGTTTATAAGCTTTGAAAATAAAAAATGTAAAAATAAAAGAAACTTAGGTCTGTGTGAGTTCAGAGCCCGTGCCATTAGGCTGGTAAATTTTAAGGCAGGTCATTCTACCCTGTTTCTTGAAAGGCTGGAGGTAAAAGAAATGGATTTTAAATTGCAGAGGATTTTTTTCACAAGAGGCCTTCTGAGCAGCTATAACAATGAAATCCCAGATAGTATGAGAGGAAGGGCAGGTCTTACAGATCAATCCTGTGAAACTCAAAAGGAAAGATGGAATTTCTCTTCTAGAAAAAAGAAACTCCAGACCTCACAGATTTGATGACTGTCTTGCTGGGCACTGTATAAAACATGTAAGAGGTTATTCCTTTCCAGGTAGGAGCTTGGAGTCTCAAACATGGGCTGAGGTCACACACATCCAGTTTTTCCATGTCCCACTTTCTGCCTTTGCTGACTGCTCATTTATTCATTGAAAGGGTGTTCAATGACTTTAACTCTGGACAGCCTGTTCGGCCTAAGGCAGTAACTTGGGATTCTCCTTCCATCTCCACCCAGAGTCTGGGCTGCCAGGACAGAAGCAGGAAAAGGACACTGTCTCTGTACTGCCACAGTGATCACACGGTGTTTTGGTACCAGCTTTTTAATATTGATTGCACCTTTTCCACTCCACCGGAGTGAATAATTGGGAGTTGGAGCTAGGCATGTTGAAAGTTTCCTAATTGCTCCACTACCTTGCCATTACTGATCTCGAGTCCAATGGCATCCACTTTGGCACTGCTAATCTCCAGGTAGTGCCATTCACTGAGAAGGTTTGAAGCTTGAGGTGACATTTACATTTAATCAGACTCTGTAGGCTTCTTTGACTGAAAAACAAAGGCCATGAGACAGGGGTGAGCCCTGCCCAGCCCTGGACAGCTCAGGCTCAGAGAGGGGCGGGCTGGGCTGTTGGATGCACGTTTAGGCTCCTGCTGAGGTTCAGGACACCCAGCTCTAGCGTTTCCTCTGGATCTAGCTCCATCCCCAACCAACAAGTCACTCTCCCCCTCTGAGCCTCAGCTTCCATATCTGTAAGATGAAGATGAAGTGATGCTTTTGAAGACACACATCACCAGCTGGGTGAAACCAGACTAGAGCAAGAATGGTCATAGCCTTTCATCCATTTCCAGGTAGGCATTTGGTCCTCAGCATAGATTTACATTTTGGATGTTTACCATTGCCAAGGACCAAATGCTTACCTGTAAATTCAATGCTATTTAAAGCCTGGTCCGTGGTCCGGTGGCAACTGGCAAACTGTTGCTGGTCCAAGGCAAGATTAGCAGAAAGAACGGGAGGAAGCTTTGGGAAAAGCATATAACAAAACAACATTTCCCTGAAGCCCCAGCACATGATCAATGAACTTGTCTTGTTGAACAGGGGGTAGAGAGTTTGGTTGTTCTTGCACTGGCATAGTGAGGGCCATGTGGCAGGAGCTGTGTATTTGTGCCCATGAGGACCTCCCTACAAGGTGTGATATTTTAAGGTTTGTCAACTGCAATATAATGCCGTATAATCTGTACACATTTATGATTCATTTATAATTCATTGTTTTTATAACCATCCTGATTTTTAATTATGACTTTCAATATAAATATTCATATGCATGTATACACACATATATTTGGTAGCTACATCAGGCAAGTAAATTTATATGGCAAGGTGCTAAAATCATGATGTTATTTATGGAAAAGTACTGCCTAATGAAACCACGAATGAAGCTGGTATTCAAATGAAGTTACTTACTCAAAAAATTCAAAACAAAAAGGAATTCTTTGAGAATGAAACTTTTGAATTGTAAGGCTGACAGAAATAAATTTACAGTATTTCACACATAAACATTAAAGTTGGGGGGTGGCTTCACATAGAATTGTTCT
>NW_007742047.1:22430-23054 GCF_000696425.1 Galeopterus variegatus
TTGCTTCTATGGTTTGGATGCATGTCCCCTTCAAAACTCATGTTGACTCCGGCTGCGCGTGTGCGCTGGGACTGGAGTGTGGACGACACTGGTGTGTGAGATGCAAGGAGCCCTTGCTAGTCGCCGGGCACGACTCCCACGCGGCCCTTCCACCCTGGGCGCCAGAGACCAAGAGCGACCACCCAGGTCCAGTTCTAAGATGGCGACGGGTCTGGAGCGGCCGAGACAGGAGACAGCGCGATCCTGAGAGCTGTGCGCTGTGATACCAGAGTATTGATTGCATTTNGATCTGCCCCTTTCATTTTGAAATGTGGATGATTGCCACCCACTAGCTTCCTTTCTTCATCAAGGGCACATTTCCTCTCCGGGGGCCTGTGAGGAAAGAGCCTGCCTGCCCGCAATGTCACGATAAAGTGAGTCGATCAGCCAAAGTTAAAGATGCAGAAAAACTGAAAGAAAAACTGGAAAGATGAACAAAGATTTAGTAAAAAATGTAACAAACTAGAGAATAAAAAGGGGAGTCTACAGGGAGCAATTGTAATTAGCCATATGTTTTTTGCATGATTAATGAATTCAATTAACCAGTATTTTATTGATGACTTTCACACCTAAGTCCAAAAATAA
>NW_007742048.1:0-237 GCF_000696425.1 Galeopterus variegatus
CCGATCTGCTTCATACTGAGCTGACTCTTTTGGCTTAACATATTGCTTTTGGAAAAAAAAAATAGTAATAGTTAACATGGCAATAATAGCTAACATATATTTATTTCTTATTAAGCCTCAAATATTAACCTGTGAACAAAGTCACATCATATAACTTTCATAGAAATATTTATCCCAGATTTAAAAGGTTCCCTGATTTAGGGTTGAATAAACTTGACATCAAGGGTGAGTTAACTT
>NW_007742048.1:3431-6115 GCF_000696425.1 Galeopterus variegatus
AAAAAAAAAAAAAAAAAACAACTAAAAATAGAACTACCATATCCAGCAATCCCACTGATGGGTATTCATCGAAAAGAAAGGAAGTTCACGTACTGAAGAGACAACTACACCCCCATGTTTATTGCAGCGCTATTCACAATAGCCAAAATATGGAATCAGCCTAGGTGTCCATGGACAGATGAATGGATAAAGAAAATGTGGTATACATGCACAGTGAAGTACTCAACCATAACAAAGAATGAAATCCTGCCATTTGTGGCAACATGGATGAGCCTGGGAGACATTATGTTCAGTGAAGTCAGCAGACACAGAAAGACAAATACCACATGTGCTCACTCATGTGTGGGAGCTAAAAACGTTGAGTCAAACTTTTAGAAGTAGAGATTAGAATCGTGGTTGACAAAGGCTGGGAAGGGGAGGAGGCAGGGGCAAAACGGCAGATGTGGGTTCATGGACATAAAATTGCAGCCAGATGAGAAAAATAAGTTCTATTGCCGTGCAGTAGTGCTAGGGATCTACAATTGATAGTAATGAATAGGATGTTCTCGAACAGTTAGAAGAGAGGAGCTCAAAAGTTCTCATCACAAAGAACAAAATTCTGGGATGATGTATTTGTTAACTACTTTGTTTTGATCATTTCACATTGTACACATGTTAAAGTATAACTCTGTATACATGAGGAAACATGACTCTCATATAAATATGTACTCTCAATGTTTAAATTAAAAAAACAAATACATTCCTAAAAAATGAATTAAATAAAAGTATACCTTAAACATACAAAATTGCCTGTCTCTCATGATTTATCCAGGGGTCCCATGCTGGCATGTATAGAGTAGGGAGGAGAGGGATCATGAGTCTTGCTCCTTCCCTGACTCTCTCCATCCACCCTGACCCTCCATGCACTGCCCAGACCTGCCAAGCACACCCTGCCTCTGGGCCTTTGTCCTGCACCCTCACTCTGCAGGGTGCACTCATACCTCTCAGTCCCAGGTGTGCCTCTTTCTTCTCAACATCCAGGGAATGGCTTGAGGGCACCTCTCAGAGAGGTCATCTGACTACCTGCTCCATGGAGCTCCTGCCCTTGCTCACTCCCATTTGTAGTTGCCATTGCTTGGTCGAATTTCCTGCATAGCACATATAATTAATGGAGGTTGTATCTGTCTTGTTTAACTGTTCATTTTTATGACTCCCCCCACTAGAAGGTAACCATAATGAGAACAATTTGTCTGCTTATCAATGTCTAAAACCATGTGTGGTGGGAATAAATGACTGAGCTCGTGTGGGCAGAGGTTGGGCACCTTGATATTCCCTGGATAGACTTGATAATAGGAAACTGAAGATCAGACTTCATCGTCCTTTCTCACAAAAATTATTTCAGAGAACAACCCGCTGTAAACACATAGCACAACTGAAGTTACTCAGGACATTGTGGATCACCAGGATCTTCAGCATCTTATGGCTTCCAGCCAACCTAATGTCACCTGACTGAAGCCCTGAGGGGAAGGTTAGAAGACACTCCCCTGGCAACTGTCTTCTTTTCCTACATTTTGAGGGACTCTGGACCAGCTCAGGGCACACCCTAAGTCCGTAGCATGCTTCCTGCTGCTCTAGGTGGTCACTGGGTCTCATCTCAGTCATCATGAGCCTCATGTTGTGAACACAGAAGGTGGTCCACAGGCTACTCTCCTGCCCTCTCTTCCTGCAGGTCTTCTGTTTCAGAGAAATAGAAGCCAGTTTCCTGCGGTCTTTTGCAACTGCCAGAGAAAACAAAATAAAAAAACATATGAACATAAATGTTACCACCCAGGAAGTCCTGGGCCCCTCCCTGGAAGCTCGACCTGAAGACTAGACACTGCCTCGTGAGGACAAGGTTACAAGTGGTTACCCAGAAGTAAGCGACCCTTCCTGCAGGGACAAGGAGGTGGCGAGATGAATGAGGACACACACCTAACCTGATATTCACCAGTCTCCACCTCTTGTGCCCCTCTTCCCTCTGGTTCTCTGCACAGGGACACTTTCTGAAGAGACAGAGCTTGTCCCATGGAGCTGCAGGGAGAAAGGACCCCCCATGGTCAAGGATGGGACCCACCTGGGAAATGCTGGGCTCCTCCCTTCTCACTCACTTTCAGGATTGTACCTGTGGCATCTGAGGGGATAAGAGAGGAAGGGCCATTGTCCTCTTGTCATTTATCTATGCAGGAAAGTAGTAAGTGAGTTACTTTCTTACCTTTCTTTGCCAGGCAAAGGCTGCTCTCCTGTGCCTCTTTCCATGGATCTGTCTGCTTGCTGGACACCTCTATGGAGACAAATGTGAAATGGCTGGTCTTATGTCTTTAATATGCACAAATGTGAACAAGAAAGTGACTCCTGTCTCACCCTGACACCCCTTCTCCCAGAAGACCCTGACTCATGAGAGTCGAAGGAAGGAGGAGATAGTGCCAGGCCGTGGTGTCCCATCGCTCTTCACTCATCCCCAGGCCCTGGACAAAGGGCCACAAGCACCTGCCATCCCTCCCACGCATGCCCTTTTCTTCCGACTTCGTTGTTGGATCCTATTGGCCCAAAGCAGTCTCTGACAAGGCGAAAATAGCGCTTGTCTTCTCTAAGAACAAAAACAAAGGGGTCCACGTTGACTTAGAATCGACCCAATCTCCTTCATACTGAGCCGATTCTCTTGGCTT
>NW_007742048.1:7014-15971 GCF_000696425.1 Galeopterus variegatus
CATTTAGGACACAGTCAAAAAAATCTATGCTGAATAAATGTTGAGTAAATGAACTGGAACCCACTATTTAATAGTGTTTCAGAAGTTATTCTGGGAGGCCATTTATGAAATCATGATAGCTGCCCAAACCCAAATCTCTATAAGTTGTTCAAAAACTATGCTGATCACCAGAAAAACAAACAATAGCACTCAAAACCCACCTCTTTAACATAACTACAACACAGATAACCCTGCAAACTCCAAATTAGCTTTAAGAAGGAAAATAAGACCTTATTTCAGCAATAGAATCTGAGTCTTTGCAGAAATCGAAGGATGTCTGGAAAAGCTGCATAGCAGGAGAACGGAAGATTGATCTTAACTCACCCCCACCATAGGAAAACCACAATACTGAAGAGTCCTGGTCAGTCAGAGCAGTGGATAAAGAGAAGGGTTCTCATCATTTGCTCACATTTCAAGGAACAAACATGGAAAGGCAACACTTCCAGGCAATTTGAGCATAAAGAAGAGAGGAGCGTCAGGATTTGGAGTATGGTAGGAGAAGGGAAAAAAACAATGAAGCAGGAAAACTTAAGATCTTGCAACAGAGACAACCACAAAAACATGAAGAACGCATCGACCCTCCTCTTACCATTCTTTGGATTAGACAGTGAAGTTGTGTTTGTTAATTTTCTAATTTTGTGAAATGAACTATGGAAATGAGATTACCTTTTTCATTAAGAAATGCACACCAAATTATTTGTGATTTGCACATCTGTAGCTTATTCTAAAAAGCTTCTGGAAAAAAATGTGAATTTATATAGAGGAAGAGAATGAAAAAGCAAATGCGGAATAGTGTTAACAATTGGGAGCTGGGTGAAGGCATAAAGGCATGTGGATGCTTTGCACAATTTTCTGGCAGTTTGAAATTAATTGAAAATGTTTCGTAGAAAACTCTCCTCCGTGCTCACTGCTAATGGCAGCCACGTGGGAGCTGCAGCTCCACCTGAGGGCTGCAGGTGCAGTGTGTGAGCCACCTCTTCCTGCACCTCCCTTCTTCTTTTGTGACTTCAATAACTATTTATGAAATCAGGAACTGGGAAGACCAGGAACTACTCTGCTGACTGCCTTTGGTGCTTTCTGAGGGAAACTGGGATAATATAGATTCAACTATGTTTAGTTTGTTCTTTACAAGCATCGTGACAAAGTGCATGGGAGAAAGGACAATCCTGTGCAAACCCAGAACACTCACTCCCATAAGCCCAGTATAAACCCTTTATCCACCACAAAAATTCATTCCCTCTCCTGAGCTGATCCTTTATCTTCAATTCAACACTCTCCCAAGTGGAGAACTAGCAAATCAGCAAGGATTTTTCATCTCTTAATGAATAATTACTGTTGCTTTAAGTTTGTCTCCATCTAGCTAATTTCCATGACTTGGGAACAGGTTGCCATGGCAACCATAAAGCAGGCAGGTGCCTACAGCCTTTTCACAGCCCTTCATTCCCCAGGAACAAGCTCTGCTTTCAGTCCTTCACTTTTGGCTCCACATAGCGTAAGCCATTGAATAGTCATGTGGTCTCCTTCTCCCTCTTTTTTGTAGATTTGTACAAGTTTTATTTACCTTATCAATTTTCCAAATATTACTGATATAACTAATTTATTCCTGTTACCTAATCATCACCCTCACTCTTCAGTGCTTCAATAAGTTAAATTTTATTTCTAATCAAACATAATAACAACACAGGGAATGTATTTGACAGTGATTGACAAGGTGGGGCCAGCAGCCTATCAATCCAGCAACTAGAAAAACTGAAATGACACATCCAGAGAACTTATTTTATCTGGTCTTCTAGGTAGGAACTTCATAAAAACAGGACAGAAAAAGGACTACAGTTAAAAATTACAAAGAGAAATTAAGATATTTCATCAGAAAATGGTGTTGCCTGATACAAGACCAGCCAATCTAAAGACTTAACAGGGGCTTATGACAAAGGCAAGTATAAACATACATCAAACAAGAATAATGCAGATTAGCTGATAATCAGATACTCTCACATAGGAATTTTACTGTCACATGTCATAACACAATTATCAGGTTGTAGCAAAACCAATATCAGTTTCTAGCAAAACCAGGAGGTGAAAGGCAGAGAGAAGTCAGAGGCAGATGCCATTTGCAGCTGAAGAGGAGACTCAGAGAAGACGTGCTGGAGACAGATGCTGAGCACTGGGTTGTTGGAGCTAAAAGAGGGTGGGAGCTGGGAGAGAGTCACCAGGGGGTCCAGAGGAGCAGGGATCACTCACCTCCTATGTGCAAAGGTGACAAAAGAACTTCACCTCTAGGGCTGCCTCCAATCTGCAACCTATTTCCTGGTCCCAAGACTTTCCTTCTTCAAGATCCTGAGAGTGAGGCTGACCCAAATGTGTCCTTCTATAGACCCTCCAAATTGAGTGCATTTCTTCCCCTTGTTCTGGGGACAAGAGAGCAAACTGGGACTCTCTCAGCCTTATTCTGGCGTGGCTCTAACATAGTAGATGCTCCCCATCTTTTCTGAAATCCAATTATTTGCTTTGACCCTTTCTCATTAAAAACAATTACCATTGTGGTGATCAATGGCAAGAAGTAAAGACAGGCTTTTTCCAGGAGTTAATAGGGTGTTGAGTCCCACCTATCCACTCTGGGACTTCCTGATGGGTGTGACATGTGTCTCCAGAAACTTGGGTGTGTATGTCAGGGGTGCATGTCTGATTCCTCTTTGAGGAAACTAAAGCTGAGCCTGGGCTGATGCACTGCTCTGCAGGGGGAGGGTGGAGAGATGACAGGTGGGTTTCCAGGAATAGTCAGCATCTCCCAGCGTTGGGGAGAGTTGACTGCTTTTTTGTAGACAAGGAAAGAGACCTGAAGCCCACCAGACCCTCCCCCACCTCAGGCAACAGCCCATGGTGGGCCCAGCTGGGGGAGGGGAAGCATTGGACAGTAAATGCTTTTTCAGAGGACTGGCATTGCCGTGCACTCAAGGAAGACTCCACTGTGAAAAGAAATGTCCATAGAATACTATTATTTAAGAGTAACTGGCAAAGGCAAGAGACTTGCCAGAGACTTCATGGAAGGGACAAGAGATACTGGCCCCAGAGGGAAAACCTAGTCTCATAGGGGAGATTGATAAAGCTTATGTCGGATTGCATCTCATGATCCAGCTTCTTTAATAAACAGGCAAATAGCCAAAGGACTAAACCCATACTGAAGATAAGGTGAGAAAGAGAAGTCAACAATTCTACTGTCCCTGGGTAACAGCTTAGTGCCCAGAAATCCACAGGTTAAGGATCAAAGCAACAAGTAGGGACAATAGGGCCTGTCTTCCACAGTGACAGGGACATTCTGCTAAGCAGTGCCTGACACCTAATGGAGAGCTGCTTCTGGCTTTTACAGGAGATACTGTGGTGCCTCTCAGAGCCAAGACAGCTTCACTCCGTTTGGTACCAGACACGAATTTTCTATTTTCTCTCACATCTGATCCTGTAGCTCAAGGCTTCTTCACTGACCTGTTTATGTATAAAAAAATTCACAATTTTCTTTATTCACCAGACAAGCTATGTCTTCCACAAAAAAAGTATCAAACAAGCAAGAGGATGCTGAGATTTCAGGTTACTAGAAAAATCTCTGAGGCTCCCATCACCGAGTTCAAGATTGAGAAAACTCTCCACTGGTGAGGGTATCTGTGAGTCTGATCCATTTGAACTCCCCTAGCAGAATGCACAGCAGAAAGAACCCTTTGGCTTGTTTTCAGGAGGCTTAGATCGTCATCAGTAGAAATGCCACAATATCAAATCTAATTTGAATGTGAGAACATAGTGTTAGCATTTTCAGAAAGATGTTTTGTAAATACAAAAAATGAAGCAAAACAGTTTTATAAACTATATTTGTAGGTAATAAGAGATGTCTAAAAAAACAGAACACAGAATAGTTCAAAAGAGCTGTAAAACTATGAGCTTTCACACAGAATACTTGCAGAAGGATGCTTGACTGTGTATTTCGTAAAGATCCTGAAATACTCACTCCTGGCATACGTAAAAAGTTGCAAAATCTGAATGGCTTGATTCTAAAAGCAGGGACAGTGTCAAAGGTCTGTGGTATGTTTATCTCTCATAGGTGACCTGAGAGAAATCCAAAATTAAGCAAGAGTACAATGTGTATGAACAAAACACACACACACACACACACACACACACACATCAAAACAAACGCTTTCTTTTGCTTTCTTTTGGCAATAAGACTGGGGAAAGGGACCACTGTGAATGCAGAAGTAAGGATTGGGTCACTGTTTCATTTATTCTGTCTCTCTGGTCATAGATCTTCACTGGTACTGCAGTGGCTGTGTCACCAAAGACACCTATAGTCCTGTATAAAAACTCATCTTTCTGGCCAGATGAAACAGTAAGAGGAACCCTGTGGTCTGCTGAGTGTAAAGAAATTCTCATTGTATTTTCCTCTTTTTTTCTGACTTTGCTTTGTCAGAGAAAGGCTGTCCTTATGCAGAAGTGTGTGGCTGTGCAGGAAAATATAGCTCTGAGAGAAACTGGACCTCATCTTTCTGGCGAGATGAAACAGTAAGAGGAGCCCTGTGGTCTGCTGAGTGTAAGGAAATTCTCATTGTATTTTCCTCTTTTTCTGACTTTGCTTTGCCAGAGAGAGGCTGTACTTATGTAGAAGTGTGTGGCTGTGCAGGAAAATATAGCTCTTAGAGAAACTGGAAAAGAAGACGTTTAATAGTCATATTGTGGTGGGGGAAGGTGACTACAGAAAGTGGAGATACTTTACTCCTGTGAATGAACTGTTTATAAACTGAGTGTCAAGCTGTTTCTTAACTTCATCATGAGCAGAAAACACTCCTCCCCCCGTCCCCCCAAATAACACAGACTTTGGTAAATAAAATACTGTGTAAACCAAAGTGCAAGTCTCAAGTTAACATTCGAGTGGTTCATGCACATCACAGAGACAAACAGAATCAGCATGGCACATCGTTGAAAACTGAACTTATAGTGGAACCATTGCTTGTTAAAGGCATAACAGAACATCCCATCTGAAACTAAAACAAACCACAATAACAGCAAAATAAAATTCTCCAGGGGATTGTAATAGAATTCAGGATAATGTTCCCTATAACCAGGATACTTTTTGAAATAATTTAACATATGAAATATTATAAAAATGTGACCAATTCTCAATGAATCAGAAAATTAGCAAATTCCAATGATGAGATTATCCAGATGTATGTAGAAATTTTCAGAAAAAGGCTTTAAAGTATCTAGTATAACCATACCCCATGAGGTTAAAAATAGATACTTTTGAAGTAAGCACTAAGAACTCAGTCCCAGAAGAAAACTTGACATTTCTTTAAAATTTTCATCAGTATCATGTTTACATTTTTTAATAGTGCAGTTTTGGGGGCGAGGGATCCAGAGCTTTCATATTCTTAGTGGACTATGTAACTCCCTCCAAACGTGAAGGACTGAATTTGCTGTCGGGAAATGCCACTAGAGGGCGCTGATCGGCCAGCAGAGGGAGCATGAATGTGCTGCAGGAACAAGCGCCCAGCAAGAGCCACAGCCTGGAGTCCAGTCCCTAGAGGAAGAGCCCAGGCGCACAGCGTGAATAGGCCCTTTGAATAGTTTAAGTAGACACAGTTATTTTTATATATTTTTTTGTATTCTTTCACATGGTGTGTTCGAAAGTATTAACAATATAAAACAACACAGTGAAATTTTAGAACTGAAAACCATCACATCTGACATAAAGGAATTCAAGTGGATGAATCCCCAAACCTAATGGATATAACATAGAAAAGACTGGGTGAACTTAAAAGTAAATAATAATAAATCAATCTGAACCACAGAGATAAAAGAAGATTGGAAAACAAACAAACAAACAAAAGGCACTTAGAAACGTGTTGGAAAATATTAAAAGGTAACAAATTAATGTAACTGAATTTCCCCGGAAATGTTTGAATAAATAATGGCAGAATATACACAAATTTGAGAAGGGAAATAAATTTACAAATATAAGAAGGTCAGCAGGACCCACAAGTTATCAGCTTAAAGAAAACCCCACCCTATTACTTCAGAAAAAAAAGTTAGAGGGGATAGAGAGTGTCATTACATGATACATAAAATAGTTAATTCACTAAAAAGAAATGGAAATTCTAAATATGTATGCAGTTAACAACACCTCTAAAATACCTGAAGACAAAAAGTGCATTTCCTCAAAAGGCGCATCATTCACAGAGATGTTTTTGTCCAGAGCCACAGGTCTCTTCAGTACCCAGTGACCTGAATGGTTTGCATCTTACTTTGAGGACATGTGGTACATTTTGTGCTTCTGAAAATAATGACTTGGTCCTTTAATATCCTTAATGATGGATAAGGCCATTCCAAAATGTTTTAGAATACATATAGCATGTACTCAAAAACTGCTTTTCTTTATTTAAAAAATTGAAACAATTTTAAACAGAAATGTTGTTAAAGTACAGTCCAAATTATTTCCCTCTAAACCCTTAGAGTGTAAGTTGAAGAACTGACAGCCCCAACCTCTAATATTTAACTATTTCCTACAAATGTAAAATTATTCTACATAACCCCGTACAACCATGAAATCATAGAGTCATCATTATTATGTTACTACATCTAACCCACAGGATTGCTTCAAGTGTGGACAGGTGTACTCATAATGTCTTTTGAAACAAACTCATCCAGCCCAGAAACACATGCTTCCCTGTCTCTTTAGTTTCTTTCTGTCTGGAAGAGTTTTTCAGTATTTCCCGAAATTTCATGATCTTATTACTTTTGATGATTACACACCAGTTATTTGATTGAATGTCACTCAGTCTGGATTTGTTTGCTTTCCTCATGGTTAGATTCAGGTAACGCATATTTGGCAGGAAGGTCCAGAAGTGATGCTGTGTTCTGCTCATGGCCTCCCATTAGGTGTTCCATAATTTCAGTCAGGCCTGTTACTGATGACGTTCACTTCAGTTTCTCAATTATGGTGGTGTCGCTCAGATTTCTCTCTTGAGAGTGTCATTACATGATACATAAAATAGTTAATTCACTAAAAAGTAATGGAAATTCTAAATATGTATGCAGTTAACAACAGCTTTAAAATACCTGAAGACAAAAAGTACATTTCCTCAAAAGGCACATCACTCACAGAGATGTTTTTGTCCAGAGCCACAGGTCTCTTCACTACCCAGTGACCTGGTGGATTGCATCTTACTTTGGGGAGATGTGGTACATTTTGTGCTTCTGCAAATAATTACTTGGTCTTTAATAACCGTAATGATGGATAAGGCCATTCCAAAATGTTTTAGAATACATATAGCATGTACTCAAAAACTGCTTTTCTTTATTTTTAAAATTGAAACAATTTTAAACAGAAATGTTGTTAAAGTACAGTCCAAATTATTTTCCTCTGAACCCTTTGAGAGTAAGTTGAAGAACTGACAGCCCCAACCTCTAATACTTAACTATTTCCTACAAATGAAAAATTATTCTACATAACCCATTACAACCAAGAAATCAGAGAGTCAGCATTATTATATTACTACATCTAACCCACAGGATTGCTTCAAGTGTTGACAGGTGCACTCATAATGTCTTTTGCAACAAACTCATCCAGTCCAGAAACACATGCTTCGCTGTCTCTTTAGTTTCTTTCAGTCTGGAAGAGTTTTTCAGTATTTCCCTAAATTTCATGATCTTATTACTTTTGATAATTACACCAGTTATTTGATTGAACGTCACTCAGTCCAGATTTGTTTGCTTTCCTCATGGTTAGATTCAAGTAACGCATATTTGGCAGGAACGTCCAGAAGTGATGCTGTGTCCTGCTCATGGCCTCCCATTAGGTGTTCCATAATTTCAGTCAGGTCCATTACTGATGACGTTCACTTCACTTTCTCAATTATGGTGGTGTTGCTCAGATTTCTCTCTTGCATTTGAAATTAATGAAAACTTGTTCAAAATTTCCTTGATAATTCATAGACTTATTCCTCATTAAATAACAACTTAAACTCATGGCTTCATATTTTCTTTAATGGATAATAATGTTAAGATTGCTGGGGGTCCTTAGAAAGTTCATGGAAAATGCATATTATGAAAAAAAACTATGCATAGATTGCAAAATTTTTTTGCACCAGCGTAAACTCAAACTAACTTGTTTCATTTAGCAAAGGCAGATACCCCATATCTGGGCATTTTCTGAAAAATCACAAACACTTCTTAAAATTCCTCTTCTACCCACCACATCTCTGAGTGGTAGAACTGATAACTGACTACACCAAGATTATCAGGGAATCAGAGCAATGAGAAAGCCTTTCTGCTCTCAATACTATGCACAAGTCCCAAAGGCAGGGAGCCGGAAGAATATCTTTGAGTTTCAGAGGTTGTGTTTTATCTGGGAGACATTGTCTTAGATAAAGAGACAGGAAGGGAAGCAGGTCATGAATCCCTGAAGAGAGCAGTAGAACGCTACTAACAGGACGGCAGACTGACTCTTTCCTGTGGTTCCCAGAAAGAAATGTGATCTTGGCAGACAAATCTGTGCTTCCCTGGTCTGATGTGGAGCACCTGGGGACACTGGGCCTGTGCAGAATTACTATGAGACAACCCTGCAGCTGTGCCCAGCCCTGCCCCAGCCCCTGTGATTTGCATCTTCCCAAAGCACATCCCACTGCCCTGAAGACTTATTCAAAGGCTGGTCACACTCTCTGTAGGATTCTGTTGCAGTAAGAACACAACATTGACATGAAGGTCACTGCTCAGCTCTTGGGGCTCCTGCTGCTCTGGCTCGCAGGTAAAGAGGGACAACACTAGGAATTTACTCTCTACTGTGGTCAGTGCTGCCTGGTTCTTTAGGTAAATCCTATTATAACATGATTAATCATGTAGTAATTTGTCTTTATGTTTCCCATCTTCAGGTGCCAGAT
>NW_007742048.1:16509-17323 GCF_000696425.1 Galeopterus variegatus
AAGCCTCTGATCTATTATGCATCCAGATTGCAAAGTGGTGTCTCCTCAAGGTTCAGTAGCAATGGATCTGGGAGAGATTATTCTCTCACCATCAGCAGCCTGGAGGCTGATGATTTTGGAATTTACTACTGTCAACAGCATAGTGGTGCTTATCCTCTCACAGTGTTATAAGCCCGAACATAAGCCCCCCAGGGAAGCAGAAGTGTGAGGCTGGGCTGCCCCAGCTGCTCCTCCTGGTGCCTCCATCTGATGAGAGCATTTCTCAGATGCAGCCATGCTCTGTGGGGCACTCTCAGGGAGGCTCCTCTGAACCCTAACCCTCTTTCTTTCTCCTCAGCCCCAGCAGCAGAGTCATGACAGTGTCTCTCCCAATTTTATGAAGGACAGAGATCATAGCATCTGAGGAGTATAAGCTATGACATTTGTTGGGATTTATACACTGAAAAAGAAGCTACTCTTGGTATTTCAAGGAGAATCTTTTTTATCTTTTTAAATATTGGTAAAGAGAGTCTAAACTACACACTTTAGAATGAACCTAGACCCATACCACTTGCCGTATNGCAGAAGTGTGAGGCTGGGCTGCCCCAGCTGCTCCTCCTGGTGCCTCCATCTGATGAGAGCGTTTCTCAGATGCAGCCATGCTCTGAGGGGTCACTGGAAGGTTTTGGTAGATGGGGCCAGGGAAGCTCCTGTGAACCCTAACCCTTTTTCCTTCTCCTCAGCCCCAGCAGCACAGACATGACAATGTCTCTCCCAATTTTATGAAGGACAGAGATCATAACATCTGAGAAGTTTGTTATGACATTTGTTGGGA
>NW_007742048.1:22390-23048 GCF_000696425.1 Galeopterus variegatus
AAACAGAGAAGAAATAAAAAAATCTAAAAGATATTTAAATAAATGGAATAAATTTACCTCACTGTGGAAAATATTGAACAAAGAAAGTTTGTGCTAAGTTTACCTACATGTAGCAATCCTTGTGTTTTTCTTTATTTTATAGGAGTTTTAGTTTTACAGAGAAATTCAGCAGAAAGTACAGATCATTCCCATACCTTCCCCCACCCTCATACACAGTTTCTCCTTTCCTATGTTGATATTCTCTTTGCCTTTATAAAGAATCAGCTGGCTGTAAATGCACTGCTTTATTTCTATGTTTTCTATTCTGTTCCATTGGTCTGTGTATCTATTTTTCTACCAGTATCTTGCTCTTTTGGTTACTACAAATTTATATTTTGAAGTCAGGCGGTGTGATGCCTCCAGCTTTGTTCCTTTTGTTCTCGATTGCTTTGGCTATTTGGGGTTTTTTGTGGTTCCATACAAATTTTAGGATTGTTTTTCCTAGTTCTATGAAGAATGCCATTGGTATTTTGTTAGGGATTGCATTGAATCTGTAGATCACTTTTGGTAGTATGGACATTTTCACAATATTAATTTTTCTAAACCATGAACATTTCAATTTCTTTGTGTTCTTCTTCAATAGTGACACTTAGAGTAAACAGAAGGAGACTTTACATAT
>NW_007742049.1:0-474 GCF_000696425.1 Galeopterus variegatus
CTTTGTCAGATGTATATTTTGCAAATATTTTCTCCCACTCTGTTGGTTTTCTTTTAACTCTATTAATTGTTTCTTTTTCTGTGCAGAAGCTTTTTAGTTTGACATAATCCCATGTTTATTTTTCCTTTGCTTGCCTGTGCTTTTGGGGTCGTATTCATGAAGTCTGTGTCCAGTCCTACTTCCCGAAATGTTTCTCCTATGTTTCCTTTAAGAAGTTTTATTGTTTCAGGGTGTATATTTAATTCTTTAATCCATTTTGAGTTGATTTTGGTATATGGTGAGAGATATGGGTCTAGTTTCATTCTCCTGCATATTGATATCCAGTTTTCCCAGCACCATTTGCTGAAGAGGAAGTCTCTTCCCCAGTGTATAGGCTTGGTGCCTTTGTCAAAGATCAGATGGCTGTCGGTGTATGGGTTAATTTCTGGATTCTCTATTCTATTCCATTGATCAGTGTGTCTGTTTTTATGCCAG
>NW_007742049.1:3335-4890 GCF_000696425.1 Galeopterus variegatus
TGATTTCCTGCTTGATTTCTTCTTGGACCCATGTCATTAAGCAGAATACTGTTTAATTTCCATGTGTTTGTATAGTTTCCAGATTTCGTTTGTTATTGGTTTCTAATTTTAATACATTGTGGTCTGATAAAATACATGGGAAAATTCCAGAGAGTCACTCCACCGGAGAGGCCCGAGATACATAGAGACCACATGCCCCGCAGTGTCAGCCTGTGACCGAGCAGTTAGGCCTCGCCACCACCCGACTCCATCTCCAGCCTGGTCGAGAGTGTACCAGTCAGAGAGTCACCCTGCTGGAGAGGCCTGAGATCTCTGGAAACCAGGCGCCCTGTGGTGCCAGCCTGGAACCCAGCATATAGGCCTTGCTGCCACCAGACTCCATCCCCAGACTGGCCAAGTGCACACCAACCAAAGAGATGCTTCCACAGAGAGGCCCAAGACCCAAGGTGACCATGCACCCGAGGCACCAGTGGGCGACCGAAGAGACACTGAGGCAGCCGTGCCAAATTGGCAGCCCCAGCAGCATCCTAGCCAGACAATAGTGTCGAGCCAGTTGACCGTAAAATCCTCTGCCACAATGACTAAATATCAAAGGAAAGATACCAGAAACATGAAAAATCAAGAAAGTACACCACCAAAGGGTAATAACTCTCAAGTTCTAGATCCTATAGAACAAGAAGCCCTTGAAATGTCTGACAAGGAATTTTGAGTGATACTTCTAAGGAAACTAAATGAGATACAAGAAAACTCAGCTAGACAACATGATGAAACAAGGAAAAGTACACAGGAACTGAAAGAAGAAATGTACAAGGAAATCAATACCCTGAAAAAGAATGTAACAGAACTTGCCAAGCTGAAGAATTCATTCAGTGAAATAAAAAAGACAACAGAAAGTTTAACCAGCAGGCTTGCAGAAGCAGAAGAGAGAACTTCTGACCTTGAAGATGGGCTGTTTGACATAACACAGGCAGACAAAAAAAAAAAAAATAGAAAAAAGAATTTAAAACATTGAAGAAAATCTAACAGAGATATCAGAAACCTTAGGCACTCAAATATTCGAGTCATGGGTATTCCAGAAGGCGGGGGAAAAACGAGATTGCTTTGAAAACATATTCAACAAAATAGTGGCAGAAAGTTTCCCAGGTATAGGAAAAGACACAGATCTTCAGACTCTGGAAGCTGAAAGATCCCCAACTGTATTCAACCCAAAAAGGTCTTCTCCAAGATATGTTATAGTAAAATTGGCAAAACTCAAAAACAAAGAGAAAATCTTAAAATCTGCAAGAGAGAAGCGTCAAATCACCTATAAGGTAGCCCCAATCAGACTAACATCAGACTTTTCATCACAAACCCTAAAAGCGAGAAAGGAATGGGATGATATATTCAAAATACTAAAAGACAGAGATTGCCAACCAAGAATTCCCTACCCTACAAGGCTATCCTTCCAGAATGAAGGGCAAATAGTATATTTCTCAGACAAATGAAAACTGTGGGAGTTCACTACCACATGAACACCCTTAAAAGAAATTCTCAAGGGAGTACTGGGTTTGGTACC
>NW_007742049.1:5816-10883 GCF_000696425.1 Galeopterus variegatus
CACATAGACTAAGAGTGAAAGGATGGAAAAAGATTTACCATGCAAACAGAAGTGAAAAATGAGCTGGAGTAGCTATTCTTATATTTGACAAAATAGACTTTAAACTAAAATCCATAAAAAGAGATAATGAGGGCCACTACATAACGATAAAAGGATTCATCCATCAGGAAGACATGACAATCATAAATATATACACACCCAATGTTGTAGCAGCCAGACTGCTGTACGGCCAAGTAGCAGCCAGATTTATAAAGCAAACTCTATTAGACCTAAAGAAGGAAATAGACACTAACGCCATAATAGCAGGGGACCTGAACACACCCCTGTCAATATTGGATAGATCATCTAGGCAAAGAATCAGCAGAGAAACACAAGATCTAAACAATACTCTAGGCCAATTGGACTTGGAAGATATCTACAGAACGTTCCATCCAACAACCTCAGAATATTCATTCTTCTCATCAGCACATGGATCATTCTCCAGGATAGATCACATGTTAGGTCACAAATCAAGTCTCAACAAATTCAAAAAAATTGGAATAATGATATTTGAATAATATATTCTGTCAAATAAATAATTTTTAGGTAGTGAGTGTATTCATAATTATTGAAGTCATTGATACACTATTTTGAAATTTCAAAACAAAAGTCACTACAAATGACATGACTGCATATTTATAGTCTTCTCAATATGACCCTCAGTGAATTGAATGAGCAATATAGCTTTAAACTGTACAAAATGTAGATGATGTCTAATTCTATTTTAGTGATCTATGTTCATAGAGTATGCACATATTTAATTCCAAACTATGTTAATTATTAAAAACTTCTTTCACTTAAAAAAGTATGTTCAACTGCAAAGGATTTTGACTGTATTTGATACAGAGTCATTAGAGAAGTTACAGACTATAAATCTGCATAAATCTATTTCCAGCAAAACACAAACGAACAGATGAGGAATTCATAATCTTATGAAGCAATTACCTAATCTCTCTCTATAATTGTATTCATTGGAAGAAGTGTTATATAGTTACGTTTTTCAAGCCAATACAATATCATCATAAGGCAATATTTTAGGAACTGAGCCAAATATTTACACAAATTTAAGGTTAGATTTGAATGTATTGCTAGCCGTATGTGACAGACACGTATATTACAATATTATGTATTATTTAGCAACCCTATACATTATGTATTATACTCTAAATTGCGAGGCTGTGTAAAGGACAATTGAGAGAGCTTAATTATCTTGCTCAAGCATTTGGTGCTGTATTTGGCAGATATGGACTTCAAATGTTCTCCTTTTTCCAGTGAGTGGCCTAAGGTAATCTTTGAAAATGGTTTGCTATTCGCTTGATCCAGAAAACCCCACAAAATCAGGCAAATCAAGGGGTTCAAATCTTCGTGTTCACTTTAAGAGCACTCGTGAAATTGCTCGGGCCATCAAGGGTATGCATATCTGTAAAGCCACCAGGTATCTGAAGGATGTCACCTTACAGAAGCAATGTGTACCATTCAGGTGTTACAATGGTGCAGTTGGTAGGTGTGCCCAGGCCAAACAGTGGGGTTGGACACAGGGTTGGTGGCCCAAAAAGAGTGCTGAATTTTTGCTGCACATGCTTAAAAATGCATAGAGTAATGCTGAACTTAAGGTTTAGATGTAGATTCTCTGGTGATTGAGCATATCCAGGTGAACAAAGCACCCACGATGCGCCACCACACTTACAGAGCTCATGGTCGGATTAACCCATACATGAGCTCCCTTGCCACATCTAGGTGAGCCTCACTGAAAGGAACAAATTGTTACCAAACCAGAAGAGGAGGTTGCACAGAAGAAAAAGATGTCCCAGAAGAAACTGAAGAAACAAAAACTTATGGCTCGAGAATAAATTCGGCATAAAATAAATGCAAATAAAAGTAAGAGAAAAAAATGTTCTCCTTTTCGTTTCATCATTCATGTTTTTCCTTCCAAAAATGTCCATATAAAATTTGAAATGCCATGGAAAACCACATTTCCATATTTCATAAATTTGAATCAGTTTGACATAAGTCAGAAATGACAGAATCACTACCTCAAATTTTGCTTAGAAAAATCTCCACCACCACCACCAAGAAGTGATGTCTTGTGAGTATATCTGGCTAATTAAACCTAAAAGTTATAAAGAATGAAATAAATAATACAACATCATATATTTGATTCTGATTTAGGCAATTGGTACAAGGATTAACTAACTAATGTATAAATTAGTTGTATTTAATTTGTGGTGACAGGTGTATAGATTTTCACTGCAGGTATAAGCATATGAGAATGATTGCTAAGTCTAGATTCCTATATTTAAAATAAGAATTAGAAAATGTCTTCTTTTTTCAATTATCAATGTACATAAGTAAATCAGGCTTTCAGTCATGAACTGTGTTATTGCTCTAACCTTAAGTAGCTTATAGTGTTAGCACCTGAGCAAAGTATCAACAAAGATTTGAGTTCACAAAAATTTGTGATTCTTAAATATCAAGGAGGTTCTATGTTCAGAAAAATGTCACGTTTTTAAAATAATGGTGGCAGATATTCAGCTTAAAAAGAAAATATTTTACACTAAAAAATGACTAACAATGGAACATTTCTCAAAAGACATTTAAAAATATTCTGAACATTTAAAATAGGTTTTATATATCAAAATATGTCTTGACTATGAAAAATCCTTTTGATTTTTGTTTTCTTAACAGAAGGAAATGTTTTTTAGCTGCTATTTATAAATAGACATGACAGCTTTAGCAGAAGCATTTAATAATTAAATGTTCCATTTCATTTAAGAAAACAGTCATTAAAGGCCATCTGAAGATAAAGAAAAAAAAACATAGGTCTTCCTTTATACACTGCCTTCATGAAAGTCATTATTATTAGCTTCCTCTTTGATTACTGCTTTATTGGAAAGGAAAGTTAAAGAAATAAGAAAGAAGAAAGAAAAGAGCATGTTTTGCTTGAGTCTGATTTATAGGATCAAACTAAAGTTTGAGAGTACAAAACCTTTACTATGCATTAATTCTGACAGTATTTTTCAAGTTAACAACTAATTAGTTAAATTAAAAAGAAAGCCCTATTTTAACCCTTAGTACTTTTCTGATACACAATCCGATTATATGTGTTTCCAGTCCTCAAAGTGTATATTTTCAAGCATGTGTTGACTCTTCACAGTGTAATCAGGAGTAGGGTTGTACTTACTGGACAAGGAAATGTTTTCCAGGATATGTTATCTCAATAACTTGTACCTTATGTAAAGATTAAGAAGATTATCATGAAAGCCTTTCAAAAACATTTTTATTATTTTTATTTATAATATATTATTACTTATAGTTACAGCTACTACCGTGTGCTAGGAACTGAAGCAGACATTCTTAAAAACCCCATCAGCAGCTCTCCCATAAACAGTACCTATGCAGCCTTCTACGTATCGTTCATTTATTTACTCATGAATATTCCTTACAAACTGTTCAGGACCTATTTTACAATCTGGACGTACCAGAGGGATAAAGTCATTAAATTCACAGAGTTCAGTATTTATATGTAGACAAAAAGATAAGCACAGCGTCCAGTGCGGTCTTTCTGTGGTCCACATAAGGACAGTCTCGAGCCTATCTCATCAACTTATACTCAACTTTGAGGTCCCAACTTTGATGCGATTTCTTTTGTAAAGTATTTTCTGACTCCCCAAGCACATGTTCACCACCAGTTTGGTGTCCCACATACTCCCTTTATAACTTGTACCCTTATATAATACTTATCAATTCTATTATAACAATCACCTATATGATTAGCTTTACCATTTAACCCAACTTACACTCACACTGCCCTAATTCTGAGTCTCTTTCTTGCTCCTGTGATATCTGCTCAACCATTAAGAGACATGCCTATGTCTAGCACCTATTGCTTCCTTACTTCTGCTACTTCTCCTAGTTCTGAAGTTTGGGAGATAATGAAGCCACTTGCAGTAAAGTCCACATTCTGTAGCCTAAAAGTGTTTCTAGTCTCTTTTGAGCCTCATCATTCACATGCAAGCAAAAAGCAGCTGGGCAGTAAGTAACTTGTCATTTTAATCATAGCATGGTATTTTATCTAAATTGAATTTAATCACAGCATCTTCTGGAGTCACCATACCAAACATTCTGACTTCTGTACAATTTGCCCAATCACATGTCTGGTTTTCCTGTGGTTAGATCACGCTTCCAGAAATAGAGTGTCTGAGAAAGGTGGAGGTATTCGTTTTCTATGCCTGTTGTAGTAAATTACCAGACACTTACTGGCGTAAACAAAAGAAATTTAATCTCTTACAGTTGTGGAGGCCAAAAGTCTGAAATCAGTATCACTTGACTAAAATCAAAGTGTTGGCAGGGCCGACTCACTTTGGGTGCTCCAGGTGATGGTAATCTGTCCCCGGCCTTTTTCAGCATCTGGTAACTGTTTGCATACATTGGCTTATGGCCACATCTCTCTCTGCTCCACAAAGAAGGAGACTCTTTGTGTCTGTGTCAAAACTCCCTGTCTCTCTCTTACCAAGACACATGTGATTGCATTTAGGGCTCACTTCAATAACCCAGGATAAATTCCTCCTCTGAAGATCATTACTTTGCTCCTATTTTTTGCCACATAAGGTAATATTCACTTATGCTGTATAAGACGTTATTCACGGATTCCAGGAACTAGGACATGGACCTATTTTAGGGGCCATCATTTAGCTCACTACAAGGAACATACATGGAAAAGAGATTCCACCTTTCTCAGACCAAAAGAGCTTCAGGAATGGAGTCTCTGGGTTAGAAAGATGCCTCAAATAATCCTACGCATAAGTTCACATTGATAGTGGGTGCTGCCCTTTGCTTACTCTAATCAACTGTCTTACATCCAAAGAGAGAATGTGTGGCCCGTCGTGATAGCGTGGGACTCCCCTACTGCCCATCAGCAACCACAAGACGGTACTCCCCTGCAAATGTGTGTTAAGCATGTACCTCAGCCAGGTCTAACTGATTCTTCTGTCAGTAGAAACCAGCTGCCGGCTTCCCAACCAATGTATT
>NW_007742049.1:11051-11753 GCF_000696425.1 Galeopterus variegatus
CCCTTTGCTTACTCTAATCAACTGTTTTACATCCAAAGAGAGAATGTGTGGCCCGTCGTGATAGCGTGGGACTCCCCTACTGCCCATCAGCAACCACAAGACGGTACTCCCCTGCAAATGTGTGTTAAGCATGTACCTCAGCCAGGTCTAACTGATTCTTCTGTCAGTAGAAACCAGCTGCCGGCTTCCCAACCAATGTATTCATCTCATTTCTCAGTGAATTACAGCATCATTTTTATTTTTTTTTCAATTTACTGGTTTTTAGGGAGACTATATGAGTGTTACAGTTGTGAAGAATGGAAAACAGTAGTTCCCATTTTTATGGATTAAGCGATAAAAATGATAGTCATATCAACATGCCTCATCTGACCCAAAATTTTGCTCAGAAAAGAACAGAGGATAAAGAAAATGGGGTTTTCTTCTCTTTGTTTTCTTGCATTTAGCAGTAGCGGTCACTGGGGAAACTGAAAGAGAGGAGTGGGTAGACAGGCTTCATGTCATGGGACAGGGAAAGATACAGGCTTTGTGGCACCCAGGGCTGAGATACGAGAAGCCCTGGCAGGATACCAGGAACCTGTTTCAGGAAGTGTGACCCACAGGCTTCGCTCTCACGACTGGCTCATTGTCTGTTTTTGTACTTTGCTGACGAACTTTATCCAAAACTGCCTCAGATGCTCTTCTCCCTCTGCATAATGTCTTTTC
>NW_007742049.1:13848-14918 GCF_000696425.1 Galeopterus variegatus
GCTGCAATGCAGGTATCTCCAGGAGGGAAGCTCCCAGGCATACCCCAAGGCAACCTTGGTGTTGCTGTATCTCCTACCAGCATTTCATACAGACAAGAGCACAAACAGTCCACCACCCAAAAGCAAGAATGAAGTGGCACAGCCACTGAAACTATCAGCTTAAACCCAAGACCTCTGATGGCAAATCACCCACATCACCCACCTCTCCCCATATGCCAGCTCTGAGAATAAACAGTGGGGCAGGTCCCCTCAAAGCCTCTGTCCCTGCAGCGTTAGCTAGTCCTTCAGCCAGAGTTAGCACAATAGGTTACTTAAATGACCATGATGCTGTCACTAAGGCAATCCAAGAAGCTCGGCAGATGAAGGAGCAACTTCGGCGGGAACAACAGGTGCTTGATGGGAAGGTGGCTGTTGTGAATAGTCTAGGTCTCAATAACTGCCGGACTGAAAAGGAAAAAACGACACTGGAGAGTCTGACGCAGCAACTGGCAGTTAAACAGAATGAAGAAGGAAATTTTAGCCATGCAATGATGGATTTCAATATGAGTGGAGATTCTGATGGAAGTGCTGGAGTCTCAGAGTCAAGAATTTATAGGGAATCCAGGGGACGTGGTAGCAATAAACCCCACATAAAGCGTCCGATGAATGCCTTAATGGTGTGGGCTAAAGATGAACGAAGGAAAATCCTTCAAGCCTTTCCTGACATGCACAACTCCAACATCAGCAAGATATTGGGATCTCGCTGGAAAGCTATGACAAATCTAGAGAAACAGCCATATTATGAGGAGCAAGCCCGCCTCAGCAAGCAGCACCTGGAGAAGTACCCCGACTACAAGTACAAGCCCAGGCTGAAGCGCACCTGCCTGGTGGACGGCAAGAAGCTGCGCATGGGCGAGTACAAGGCGATCATGCGGAACAGGCGGCAGGAGATGCGGCAGTACTTCAACGTCGTGTACGGACTCCTCCGTCGCTTCTTCCCGGGGAAACACTTCCTGTTATACTTAATAGCATGTGAAACGTGTTTGCTTACTTGCAAAGTGGCTTTTGAAAAAGAACCTGAATTCTGTATT
>NW_007742049.1:16759-17437 GCF_000696425.1 Galeopterus variegatus
TTTCACTCTTCTCTGGGAATTAGTAGAGCTACAAAATAGAAAGAGCTTTGTTCTTTATATCAACAAAGAAAAGGACACTACCCAGCCCCTAGGAATACCCTTCTTGGTTTAATACATGTAAATAAATTAATTTTTATTGTGTAATACCACTTATATTTGGGTGTAAATTTGTTACAACATAACATTATCATAAAGGTTACAGATATTTGAAGCAATCTAAACACATTAATATTTAAACGACATCTCCTTTTTTTCATTTTTATTTTTTATATTTTTATAGTAAGCACATTCTAAGATGCTGTGGGGGGAGAGGGAAAGGGCTCCCCACAGCTGGCTCAGACTCAGCCCGGTTGCTCCGAAGAGACAGGAAGGGCTACCACAGCTGGCTCAGTCTCAGTCTGGTTGCTCCGGAGCTGGTGATGGGAACAAGGCCACAAGCCCCCTGCCCCTCAGGACCCCGGGAACTTCTCACATCTTATTTTAATAAAAAGTCAAAGATGAAAGAGTAGAAAACGATTCCTAGTCCTCTTGGTTTTGAGTCAGACATCAATTCAACCATTTCATGTAAAATTAATTTTTTTAAAAAATTATGAACTGGGCCGGCCTGGTGGCGCACGGCGCTAGTGCGCCGCTTGGGAAGTGCGGAGGCGCTCCCGCCGAGGGTTCGGATCCCACATA
>NW_007742049.1:22757-23033 GCF_000696425.1 Galeopterus variegatus
TATGTGGGATCCGAACCCTCGGCGGGAGCGCACTGTAGCAGTGCGCCACCGGGCCGGCCCGAAAATTATTTTTAAACTAAGTTTCTTTCAGAAAATTTGGCCACAAATCCCTAGCTGTTTTAACTTTAATAATAAAATGTAATGCTGAAAGATTGCTAAAATGTCAGTTTTGATATACATTAAGTGGTTTGTTTCTCAATAAAATAAGATCTGGGAAAAATTTTTTTAATTGCTTAATTTTGCTTTATCAGAAAATAATATATTTGATCTATGTAT
>NW_007742050.1:0-340 GCF_000696425.1 Galeopterus variegatus
AGCCACGGGCCGGCCCTGGTTCCTGTTCTTAAAGGAAAAGCTTTCAGCTTTTCCCCATTCAGGATGATATTGGCGGTGGGGTTATCATATAAGGATTTAATTATGTTGAGATACTTTCCGTCTATACCTAACTTATAGAGGGTCTTCGTCATGAATGAGTGTTGAATTTTATCAAATGCTTTTTCAGCATCAATGCAGATGATTATATAGTCCTTGTGTTTGATTTTATTAATATGGTGTATCACATTTATTGATTTGCATATGTTGAACCACCCTTGCATCCCTGGGATGAATCCCACTTGATCGTGGTGAATAATTTTACATATGTGTTGTTGTATTC
>NW_007742050.1:3095-6578 GCF_000696425.1 Galeopterus variegatus
CCCCCCAGTATTGCGGCCCCCTGTGTGGTTAAGTTATCTCCCACACCAGGGCGTGAGCCCCCCGGGGGAGGATCCCACAGCACACAGTTCCTCTTTGAATCCCCCTGGCCTGAGCCGGCTTGGCACCCTCAGGCTGTCAGCTCTCCAGCAGGATCAAGCGGGTTCGAGGGCACCCTGGTCACCCCTCTCCCAAGCAGAAATCAGTCTGGGACTCCCAACCAGAAATCAGTCTGGGGTTTTTCTGATCTGAAGGCCACAGAGATGGTATCTGCCTCCCAGAAGCAGGGAGTTTACCTGGGGCCGAAGCCCCAGGTGTGGTGGAGTGACAGTCTGGCCGGGATCCTCTTCCCTGTCCTCCCAACGCTGGCCGGAGGCTCCCCACACCACCAGCCCCGCCAGAGATCCGCGGGTGGAGTGGGATTGGTGGCCGCTCCACAGGCCCCGGGGGACCCTGCGCTGAGGCACACAAGTGGCACAGCTCAGTGAGGAGCCGTGCCAAGTGAAGATGGCTGGCCTGCCCAATCTGAGCCGGCCGGCTCCGCCCCCACCGGAGAAAATGGAGGCAATGCTGAAGAAGGCGCCTATCCTGGTGTGGTAAGCGGCTGGGCTGGGGGTCACTCACAGAGCTCCCAGAGCTGGGCCGTCCCGCGCCTTCCTCTCCGTCTCTGTGTCGCCCCTGCCGTCTTTCCTGGCCTTTGTTGCCTTGGGCTGCTCAGTCTCCCGGCGCAGTTGGGGCACTCTCAGGAATCTTCTTTTGCATTGGCCCTAAAACCTCGAGACTGTAGTTGCTTTTTTTCGTTGTAGATTAGTTGATCAGTGATTTATTTGTTTTTTGTTGCTCTTGGAAATGCAAATAGTACTCTGGCAGCACAGCGCACACTTCTCAGGCTCGCTCTGTCCTCTGGCACACTCGCTCCAGACCCGTCGCCATCTTGCTCCTACTCTACCCTAAACATTCTTAACACAGCCTCCACAAGATCACAGTGAACCACCAGTAACGTAACTGCCTATTCAGCACTGCACTGGAGAGCCTAACCAGTGCAATAAGGTAGAATAAAAAGCACAAAGATTGGACAAAAAGTGAAACTTTCTTTATTTGCAAATGACATGAACATATATAGAGAAAATTCTAAGAGGTCTACAAAGACATTAGTAGAACTAAATATTGATTTAGAAACATAGCAAGCTACAAGGTCAAATGGCAAATATTAACTCTATTTTTATATATGAACAACAAACAATTAGAGAATATAATTTTCAAAACACCATCTACAAAGGCATCAAAAATATAAAATATTAAGGAGTAAGATGTGCAACACCTCTACAATAAAAAATATAAAATAGGGCTGAGCATGGTGTTATAATACCAAAGTCAAGGGTTCAGATACCTGGACCAACCATTCGACCAAAAAAAAAAAAAAAAATATATATATATATATATATATATAAAATACTGCTAAAAATAAAAAGAAAACAAATGGGTAGAAAGATATATCATATTCATTAACTGAAAGGCTTAATATTGTTAAGATATTAATTCTGCCTCTGACCAAACTGATCTACAGATTCAACATAACCAATTGAAATCTTAACAAACTTTTTGTAGAAATTCACAAGTCGATTCTAAAATTTACATAAAAATGCAAAAGACCTAGTATGGCCAAAACAATTTTTTGAAAGAAGAACAAGATTAAAGTACCCACACTATCTGATTATAAGGCATTAAATATATACAACAATCACAGTAATGTGGTATTTGGCATAAAGATAGATGAAAAACAGAACAGAGAGTTCAGAAATAGATCCATAGATATACAATCAATTGATCTATGACAAAAGCATCAGAGCAATTCAATAGGGAAAGGAAAGTCTTCATCAAATGGTGATGGAACTACTGCATAAATATTTGGAAAAGGATAAACCTCAACCCTTACCTCACATCATAACAAAATATTAATTTGAGATGAACTATAGATTTAATCCAAAAAATTGAAATTATATATCTGCTGGAAGAAAGCATAGAAGAATGTCTTCACAACCTTGGGTTGGACAGAGATTTCTTAGGACACAAAAAGCATTCATCATAAATAAAATTTTGAAAAGTCTGACTTTATAAAAATAATAAACTTTTTTTCATCAAAAAGATACTATTGAGAAAACGAAAATGAAAGCCACAAACCAAGAGAAAGTATTTGCAATACCCATATATTAGAAGATTTTTTACCCGGAATATTTAAAGAATACCTACAAATTAATAATAAGGCAAACCAATAAAAAGTGGGAAAAAGACAGACAGAAACTTCGTAAAAGAAGATATGCAAATCACAAGCACATGGAAAAGTATCCAACATCATTAGTCATCAGAGAAATACAAATTAAAACCACAATGAGATTGCCACTTTATACCCCTTAGAACAGCTACTGTTAAAAAAGACTGACCACACCAAATGTTTGAAAGAATTTGTAACTCCTCAAATTCTCATTAGTTGCTGTTGGAAGTGTAAGGCTGTGGAACCACTTCAGAGGACTGTTTGGTAGTTTCTTAAAAAGTGAAATCTACACCTAACCCGTGAGTCAGCACTTTTACTCCTAGGTAATTACCCAAGGGAAATTAAAACAAATGCCTACAAAAAGTCTTATACAACAAGGTTTACAGCAGCTTTATTTATAATTGTCCAAAACTGGAAACAACCCAAATGTCCATCAACACAGAATGTATACATTGTGGTATAGTCATACAGTGAAATACTACTTGTAAATAAAAGAGAATGAACTACTAATACACTCAATGAACATCAGGGATGTATCTCAAAAAATACTATTTTGAGTGAAAGATGTCACATACAAAAGAATTTATACCATATGATATCATTTATATGAAATTCAAGAACAGGCAAAACTAATCTATAAAAGTAAAAACAGTAATTGCCTGGGAGTGGGTATTGACTTGATGGGGCGGGAGATTGCTCAGGTGAGGGAAGTGTTGTATATCTTGATTGTTGTGTGGATCAACAGAATGCAATACATCCAACTGTACACTTGAGATCTGTGCATCTCAGCACATGCACATTTTAACTCAAAAAATCTCAGGTGAGGGAAGTGTTGTATATCTTGATTGTTGTGTGGATCAACAGAATGCAGTACATCCAACTGTACACTTGAGATCTGTGCATCTCAGCACATGCACATTTTAACTCAAAAAAGTGGGGAGGGGCCGGCCCGGTGGCACACTGCTACAGTGCGCCGCTTGGGAAGCGCAGCGGCGCTCCCGCCGAGGGTTCGGATCCCATGTGCAGACCGGCGGCTCACTGGCTGAGCAAGGAGCAGGAGCAACACCAAGGGTTGCGATCCCGTTGCCGGTCCCGGTCCGGTACGGGGGCGACACTGAGGGTTGCGATCCGTTGCCGGTCACGGAAAAGGACAAAAAAAAAAAAAAGACAAAAAGACAAAAAAAAAAAAAAAAAAAAAAAGGGGGGGGGGGGA
>NW_007742050.1:6828-12055 GCF_000696425.1 Galeopterus variegatus
AAAAAAAAAAAAAAAAAAAAAAAAAAAAAAAAAAAAAAAAAAAAAAAAAAAAAAAGTGGGGAGGAGGAGTGAAGGAAAAGGAGATTATGAGAGGGTAGAGAAAGCAAAAGAAAATTAAATTATCCTTTACATGCAGACATGCATACACACCCACCCACCCATCTACTGAGCCACACACACACACACACACGATTTAAATATGCATAAGTACATTCACATACACATTAGATCCATTTCAACAGATACCTTCGAATCTCATTATGAGAAAGGTCTTTCTTCTATTCATTTTGGTCTCTCTTGGGCTTTATTACCAAAATACCCATGTGTGTTTGAAAAGAGAGGGAACAGAAATACTAATTCTGAATCTCACACTTATCAGAATCCAAGACAAATTGTTCATTGTTGACATTTGCAGATTTCATTTCCTGCCACGATTTGTTTCAGGAAAGAAAACTAGAAAGGAAATAACTTAACTCTTCTTTAGCCTCCAAAATCTGGCCACTTGATTTGAAAAAATATTTTTCAAGAATAAAAAATAGTATTTTTATTATAAGATAGCTCTTTCACTGACTCAATGCCACCTTCCCCTTAAGACAAATCAAGTGATATTCTCAACAACAGCACCTCCCTTCATTATTAAAGTGTGCTGGTCACATTAAAATGTAACCACAGGGAAATGAATTTCCCCCTTTTCACATCTCTGTCCTTGGTTTCCACGGGAGAGGGCTAATTACCTTTCTAATAGCCTAATTGATGGGCTTACAGATCATATCTTTCAGTCCCCACTTGTGTGCTGGTGGGGGTGGGGTAGCTCTCCTTTTCTCTTGACCCCTCGGCTCCAGCTCTTCCTCCTTAGAAGGCCCCTGCCTTGTGTTTCTCTGTTTGTAAGACTACCTGCAGCCCATTGTGGGCTGACCAGGAAGCCTCGCTTTGTCTTGGCCAATTGACACAGCTGCACACTCAGTAAATAGGCTCAGATGTTGAGCTTTTGTTTGAAGGGTCTTTTCAGATTAATGCAGAGAGAATTAGTTTTTAAAACTTAAGCCAGGCCCAGGATGAGTAGAATGGAGCTGTGAATCATTGAATTCACATCCACAAAATGAGACCAACTGTCTTACAAGGGTGTTTATTCCCTGTTCCTTTCAGAGGTAACATTGAGGGGAGAGGCAGGCCATTGTGATCAGAAGATCTCACCAGCCATTACACCAGCTCCAGCTTCATTCTCCAAAGCGAGATAGCCCCACCCTTGTTAAGGAGATGCAATTACTGCAAAATGTTTGTCTGCTGTTGATTTGGGTTTTCTTATTTCCAGTTGGCAGGAGATTCTGATAAATGTTGTCAGAGGACCCATGGCCCACTGCCGACAGGATGACATCTGGCTCACTACTGATTACCACCTTGGGTGCATCCTCATCATTCACATCACCAGCCTCACCCTTGGTCACATGCTCACTCCACACCATCCCCTGCTGGGACGCAAGTGTCAGTCTTAGTCCGCCACTGATGGCTGCTATCGTGAGGGTGAGGCCATACTTTGGAGTCCCCCTGTACCTGCCATTTCACTTAGCACAGGTTGGGGAATTTCAGTCACTATTTTATGATTAGAAACTATAGAAATTTATGTTTCTCTGAGACTTATAGACTCATTTTTCTCAAGCTACGAATTGGGGATAATTGCTCTTCTTTGCTAACAGTTCCATGTACTTAGGGAGGCAGTGTGATGATATGGAAAGAAATCTGACTTTGACTCAGCTCTGAGTTCGAATCCTGCCTCTGCCACTTGCTGGTCAGGAAATCTTAGACAAGTCACTGCTCTCAGCACAGATCTTCTCACCATGACAGTGAAGATGTGGTTACTTGTCTCACAGTGTTCTCGGGGATTGCAAGCATTTTCTCATATCTATGTGAAAATGAGAAGCACTGTTGCCAAGAATATTGTAGACTCCCCAATATGTTAACTCTTTCTCTCCAGGTTTCTACTTTCCAAAGACTTTTTTTAAGGATCAAAAAAGATACCAAAACACCTAGTGAATTCTAAAGTATGAATACATGAAGCAAGTCCCTTCATTGTACTAAGCATGCAGTGAACGTGAAGGGGTCTTCAAAAAAGTTCATGGGAAGATTTGTATTACTATTTGATTTTATTTTCCATGAACTTTTTGAAGTTGCAAAAAACACCTAGTGAATTATAAAGTATGAATACATGAAGCAAGTCCCTTCATTGTACTAAGCATGCAGTGAACGTGAAGGGGTCTTCAAAAAGTTCATGGGAAGATTTGTATTACTATTTGATTTTATTTTCCATGAACTTTTTGAAGTAGCCCCGTACTAAAGAATGGCTGTTGGTGGGCACTCCCAGCTCCAACTTGTCAACGCCTCCTTTTCCTCCTCTGTTGCCAATGTCTAAGTGACTGTCACCCTGCCCACGACACATGCATACCTTACCACCGTTCCCCTATATACACACTCATCAAGCTGAAAAAGAACTGCTGACAAAGCAGAAGGGATGAATCAGAAGGATGCAGAGAGCCATCCCAGGGGAAAGCAGACACCAGCATTCCAAAAAGGTGACAATTTCATAAATGAATTGTAGACAGGGTGCCATGCAACACATTTTACAAAGGAAAACAGTGAACGTGGGCAGCTTCCTCCTCCTTGCTCCAGGCTTTGGGATTTAAAGAAAATGCTTGTTCCTCTTCTCCTTTACAGAGACATTAACCAATCTGTACTCCATCTCCCTTGTTCTCCCATAAAGGACTTTCTTCTGAAGAGTCAGGACAACCAGCTTGCTTACGGCCTCCAGTACAGAACAAGGATTGGACTATGTGGGCTTAAGGGTCCCTCCTGACTCTGACCCCTGTGGCTTCCTGAAAGGAAGGATGTGAGAGCAAAAAGCATGGGTTTTGAACAAGCTCCAACAATCAGGAAAAATGCTGACAGGAGGTGGGGGGACTGTGCTCTGGAAACCCAGATCAACCCATAGGTTAGGTCAGATTTCAAATTTTGTTCAGCGTTCCTCCAGACTCAAAAAAACTAACACTAGAAAATAAGCCTGTGCATTGGGAGATAATAAGAGAAAATGTGCTTGATTGAGTTTTAAATTACAAAATATACTCCCAAACTACACCCTGGTATCATTTTCTTTTGTGACTTAGAAAAAGAGAAATTTCTCATTCTGATAGCAGACTCCTCAGTGGAAGAAGATCAGAGTTAGAATCAGAAGAAATAGACCACATCTTGTACAGCCTTGTGCAAGTCACCAAACCTCTCTCAAATCATCAACCCTGGACATGTCGGCTCTTCCCAATACACTCACGTTGGGAGTGTCAGCAGCAGGGACTTAACACGTGAAATGCTCATAGAACAGGAAGGCAATATGGGATAGTATTTGAGAATACTGAAACAGAGTGCACTGAAGACAAGCACATCTTGGTGTATTAAAAAAGATGAATAATTCTAAGCATGGATCAGGAGGTACAAGGGGAGACTTAACAACAGCACATGTCATCTGCTCTGCTTTTATCATCATGTTTAAACAAGGCAATTAAGGGGCACAGGGCTGAGAGTCAGGAGGCAGGGTACTGATTCTGCCTCTGCCCTGCCTTAGGCCTCAGTCTCTTCATCTGTAACATGCTGTGTCGTCCCAGAAATTGGCTTAGTGTTTCTACTCCTCATCCAGGGCCCCTGAGCTTGAGTTCAGAAACAATGATTTATGAAATCAGTGTCTCTGAGGAGCTACCCACGGTTTTGAGGCTTTTGGCCTTAAAGCCAAGTTTCCAGATCTTATTCTGTTGGCCACATACCAGATTCCTGCTTGGCTCAATCTGCCTAAAGGCAAAGTGGCTCTGGTAGGAGACCAGGAATAATGATAGGGTGAGGCTAGGTTTGTGTTTCCTCTGCCTATTGGAAGGCTTTACAGTGGGGCCAAAACTCGAGCTGGGTCTGCAGGGATGCATGGAGAGGCCTCGGCGGATGCACATTCTAAGCAAAGGCAGCAGCCCCAATGCATGGTGCTGTGCACTTCAGACTGTGTAGTAGATTCCCTGCTACAACAAATAGTCCCAGAAGTGCACAGTGGTTTATACCCCACAAGCATTTATCTCGTGTTCATTCATAGGATGGATAGGATGGCTGTCCTCCACCCACGATTTAAATTTTTGAGCTGACTGAGGCTCTTTTAACCTTTGGCTTCAAAAGTTGCCCAGAAGGTCAGCTCTATCCCCCAACTCCATTAGCTGAGACTCTGTCACATGGCCACATCTGACTGGAAGGGGGCCAGAAAATATAGTTTAGTTGTGTATCCAGGAAATCTATGTCAACATGGATACTAGGGAACTGCCAGCTGCCTCTGCCACAGTCTGGTGCATTCCTCAGGTCTTGCTCCTTCTGGATAGACCACAAAGAAAAGTAGCCAGGAGCCCCGGCAAGGCAAGTGAGAGGAAGTGAGTTCCAGGCTCCCGGGGGCACTCAGACCCACAGGTTGACTCAAGCCAATTCCTTTTGTGGTAAGCCGGTTTCACTCCAATGTGACAAAGAAGCCTGGAACCCCACAGTGAAGAGGGCCTCTACATTTCTCCCTGTTGTTTATGAGAGGGAGACAGAGAAGTTTCAAGAAGACTGACTTTTCACAAGCAAGCCATCCGGCCTCCCAGGGTGAAGTCTGGAAACTCCCTGGCTCTCCCTGGCATTGCCCTCAGCCCTTGGTCCCTTCTCCTGCCCTGTTTCAGCCCCTTTTTCTGGGTGGGCACCAGTGGCCGGGCCCATCACATTGCTGACACCTCGGCTCAGTGCCCAGCCTGTGGGCCACTTTGGGCTCGAGCTACTGGTGGGAGCTGATTCAGGAGCCTGGCCCAGCCCTGTGGCTTTGATGGGATTTCATCATCCCTCCTGCCTGTTCTCCTTGGCTGGGTGCCTGGGAGAGCTGCACACACTGCCCCGGGCTATCTGCTTTCACCAAGGGGAGGCCCTGCTCTCTCAGTGGAGGACCTGGAGGTGGCGAGGTGAGGCTCTGTCTCCCCAGTCTCTGCAGCCTGAGAACTGGTCTCATGCCAAAGCCATCTGCCTTCACCCAACTTTCCCAAGGGGCAGAGACAAGATAAAGGACGGAGAGAATGAACCCTGAACAACTTGTTAATGATTTTTATTGCAGGTTAAATAAAATGTCTCAAAACTACAGGAGACTTCTTTAACCTTACCCAGCTGTAAATATGTATTAACTCAATTACTA
>NW_007742050.1:12649-15212 GCF_000696425.1 Galeopterus variegatus
TTGAAGCCTATGGGGGAAAAAGCTTGTGAGACTTCTGTTTCAAAATCTCTGTCTCTCCCCAGTCTCTGCAGCCTGAGAACTGAGAGCCAAAGCCATCTGCCTTCACCCAACTTTCCCAAGGGACAGAGACAAGATAAAGGACAGAGAGAATGAACCCTGAACAACTTGTTAATGATTTTTATTGCAGGTTAAATAAAATGTCTCAAATAAAACTACAGGAGACTTCTTTAACCTTACCCAGCTGTAAATATGTATTAACTCAATTACTATCAGCAATTAAGGCCTAGTTTGGGAACAGTGGCCTGAGACCAAAAAGACATTATCATCCTGGGAAATGAATCCAGAATAAAAGGAATTTATTCCACCTTAGCTAATGAGCAGCTGTATAGGGATGGAAATGAAGGCCTTTGCCTCGGAATTGCTTTTGACCGTTCATACAAGGGAGAGGAGAAAGGTTCGCGTTTACGTAAAGCTCTTGGAAGCACATTAGGGACATTGTTACAATGCAAATGAGGAAGACCGTTGTGTTTGGGTGGTTTATGGGTTTAGTAAAAGGAGTAACATTTCAATTAGTGGGGAAGGAATGAGAACCTGCCTCAAAGAGGCTTAATTGGCAACTTGGCGTTCCCAGGGAGCTTTGAAGTAGCATCAGAGAAGGAAAGTTTTCAGAGATGGGTGGAGAATAGAGCAACTATAGTGCCCTCAGCTGTGGATGTAAGAGACCGGCGGGGATGCTCAGAAAGTAAAACCCACAGCGCTACGCAGATCCCAGCCCCGCACGCGTCTGTCGCAGTCTTCAGGGCTTCTGAACCATTTCCCCCTGGACGCATCAAGCAACTCCACCTCCGAAAGTGTCAGAACCCGTCCCTTTCTAAAGCAGTCTGTCTCCACAAACCCATCTCACTCTAAGGACTACAGTCCTAACCTCACCAGTGTGGAATTCCTTTTTCCTCCTCAAGAGTCCCTTTTGCTGGATCTCTAAGTCTAGCCCAGCAAACTGGGAATTCAACTCCTAACTGCAGCAGGTTATGGGCAAGGGTGCAATATTGCATACAAATGTGTATTTTCTGTATGTGCATTCAAGGACCACAGGGTCTGAAGACTGAAGATTCAAGTATGACCTTCACTTAGGGCAAGTGACTGAGCAGGTGACTTGTCAAGTTCCCTTTCAGATTTTACAGGTTGCAAAAGCATCCAGTTCTGCATTAACCTCTGGTGTTTTCTCTTTTGGCCGTGGCATCCCCAGGAGGTCTTTGTCTGTGCAGCTCATGCTCATGAGTCACTCAAATCTTCACACACCTTGACAGATTTGAGGTTTGATTTTCAATCCAGTCATTCACAGGATACGGTGAACTTTTTTTTCCCCCCTAATGTGGAGGAACTCTCTGAAGGAAATGTTACAGATAATATGCCAAGATAATCATTGGAAAAGAAGTTAGGAAGAAAATTCAGCTAACCCTGTGTTTTAGTTGAAAGATAGCAATCTGACTAGGGGCTTGGAGAGCTATCCAAACCAAGCCTCCCAAGTGGTGTGCCGGACTTTCTGAGCTTGGATAGAAAACAGAATGAAGAACTTCCAAGTGACCCTGTGACTCCCTCGGTTCTTTTGATGTTGACTTTGGGGAGAGCAAGCTCAACTCCCTGCCCATGTGAGCATCTGTGAATGTGGATTAGGTTTTGCTTGAGGTCTTAGTATTGGCCCCTGAACTGGAGGGTGAAATAACCCTGCATCTGAAGCAGTCAGTCCCAAACATGCAGGACCCTGGGCCGGGCTTTCTCCCTCTGTCCTCCCCTCTCCTGTGGGTGGCTTCTCCTGGAACACTGGCTCATATCTCTGGAGCCTGCGGTTTGGGGATTGCCATTAGCCAACTACAACAGGGCCTGCTGAGTTTACTTTGGGTCTAAAATGGGAACTGGACCCACCCTCTGAGTAATGTGCTCATCCCTCAGTAGGTCTCAGTTGGTGGCCTGCTACTTTACAAGTGTCCCCTCTTCCCACCACCCTTGCCCTGGTTGTCCGTGTAGAGTGACTCCTCCCCTCCCAAGCCTCTTTCCTTGCTGCCTCCTGAGAGTTGTGATGGGTGGAAAATATGGCATTTGTATGTACCCTGCACATGTCTTCATGCCAGGAAAGCTGAGCCACCAAGCAGCTGCTGTGGCACGTCCATTCCATCATGCCATCGTGAGGAACGAGAACCAGGGACTGGGCAAAGTAATGTCAATTCCTAACTACTGTCATGAGTAAACAGGAGATACTGCACCAGTAACCAAGTCACTTCAGCAACACAGGGCCCTTCAGCCCCTGGAAGGTATTATTGACTAGATGCTTTGGGACAGTACAGAATCCATTTTAAGTGCTTGGAAGGACCTTAATAATAGTCTAACCAATATATGCATTGGAAACTGGGGCCCAGTGAGGTGAAGAGACCTAGCCAGGTATCCTCAGGCAGTGAAGGGCAAAGCTGACACCCAAACCCAGGTGGTGGCACTGAGTCCGGTGCTCTCCCTTCAATATTGCTGTGCCTCAGCTTCCACTTTCCACTTTCCAGTGGGTTTTTGCCAT
>NW_007742050.1:15634-20345 GCF_000696425.1 Galeopterus variegatus
CTCCCTTCAATATTGCTGTGCCTCAGCTTCCACTTTCCACTTTCCAGTGGGTTTTTGCCATACCTGGAATAAAAATCAGTTTGTAAAACTCTGCAAAGGAAGGAGGGGACGGGTGGGAAGTGCTGAGAAGCCAGAAGAAGCAGGCAAGCATTTGCCATAGATCTCTCTGGAATGGATAATCAAGACATTATAGACTCCCGCCCTACTGAAGGAGCACTCTGCATACTTTTTCCTTATTTCTCCAAACCCCTTTATTGTAATCAAAATGGTTTCAGCTGTGCTTTGATTAACGCTTAGGAGAAAATTCTCATACTAAACCATTATTTTCAAAATGCAGTTTTCAGTATCCAAAATATTTTCACTCCCAATATCACACAACCTATAAAGGCAAAAAGACAGGCCCTATTATTCCCATTTTTATAAAGAGAAAATGGGTCTTTGAGAGGTGAGGTAACTTGCCCAAAGCCACACTCCTCACAGGTGGCTCATACAGACCTCGAACCCACGTCTTCTAACACTGCACAATTTCAGCCTCCAGCCGGAAATAACCTGACTCAGACAATACCTCATTATTTACTCCTCTCCTTGGGGACCATGAAATCAATGTTCCTTTGAAACATGAGAGTCTGGATAGATGACCACATGTACTTGTCACCACCTTCTCCTTCTCTCTCCCACCTGGTATACAGGCATTGAAGAATATTCTCAGTCTTTGGGGTCCCCACCCTCCCAAATCTCCTGCAACTGATGAGACTCCTGTTGGAACCCGCAAACTAACCCCCCACCCAGAATCGAGGCATCGTCAGCACCTCTACGACAGCCTGCCCACAGCAGGCACCCAGCCACTGTTCTGGAGTGGATGGCTTCAGCTTTCAGCCTCCCATTATGAAGGAACAGGACGTGAGAAAACACATCAGTCAATCTGGGGTTATGGAGAGTAGATATTCTCTTCATCAGTTTTGCTGCTTGGGAGTTTCTTCTGGAACATACGGAAAGGAAGCAAATAGCTAAAGGTGGAAAAGATGAGCTAAGCTGGCATGTTCACTCCCCAGACTAGAGTCTCGCCAGAAAAGTCGATAACAGAAAATATTTCAAAGAGATAAGCAGAAAAGAAATCCCCGGAAGAATAAGGAAGAATTACTTCCTCACGAATTTCTCCAAAAACAAGAACACAAAAGATAAGAGATGTGTGCTGCTTATATGTGACATCGGAGGCGTTGAGCTCATGCCTGAAATCTCCTGATAGCGAAGTTTTTTTTTTTTTAAAGACAGAGGAGTTTCTCTTGAACAATCCTACTTTTGTGTTTACCAAGCTCACTTGGGCTTTTCTGTAGAATAATACATGAAAATCTTCCATCATGGCCTTTGGAGAAGTGCGTGCGTGTGTGTGTGTGTGTGTGTGTGTGTGTGTGTGTGTGTGTCCGTAATACGTATAAAAACTTTTTTTTAAAATTTAACTTTATTTTTAATTTTTTTTTTTCCTTTTTGTCTTTTTTCGTGTCCGGCAACGGATCGCAACCCTCAGTGTCGCGCCCATACCGGACCGGACCGGCAACGGGATCGCAACCCTCGGTGTTGCCCCGCACCTCGCTCAGCCAGTGAGCGGGAACCGGTCTGTATGTGGGATCCGAACCCTCAGCGGGAGCGCCTCCGCGCTCCCAAGCGGCGCACTGTAGCAGTGCGCCACCGGGCCGGCCCCTTTATTTTTAATTTTTAATTTTTTTTTACATTCTATGATGTTGCAGAGCAGTTGGGAAGGAGGGGGAGGGAGAAAGGGGAAGGAAATAGGATGGAAGGAGGAGGAAGGAGGAGGGGCAGGATTGAGGCCTGTGGCACGCCCCTCATTCCCACAAGGGAGACCAAGGGGCTTCCAGCAGTGGCTTGGTCATTGCCGGGCTGGGTGCAGATGTCAGGGGTGTGTGGCAAAAGCCCTTGCCTCCTACATCGCCAGCTCGGGAACCTGGGGCCCTTCTCGCTGTGGCTCAGTGGTCGTCAATGGGCTGGGCTGGTTGCAGGTGGTGGTGGGGCTTGGCCAAGCCCCTCAGTCCCCCACCACCCTAGCTTGGGGGAGCCTGGGGCACTTCCTGCAGTGACTCTGTGGTCATCACCTGGGCTGCTTGCACGTGTCATGGGGGCATGACCAGGGCCCTCAGTCCCCCACCATACCAGCTCAGGCAAGCGCTGGGCACTTCCTGTGGTGGCTCAGTGGTCATCACGGGACTGGTTGTGACTATTGGGGGGACATGACCGAGGCCCTTGGCCCCCACCCTCAGGACTGGTTGTGGATGGTGGGAGGCATTGCTGAGACCCCCAGCCCTCCCCTCTTTCTGGCTTGGTAGCCCAGGGGACTTCCAGTCCTTCTATGTATTACAGGTGTTCTTTGGTGAAATGAGACCTTTACTAGTTAATATCAAACTTTGTATCTGGATGTGGGTACTTTGTTTTTTCTCTCAGTTCTGTGTTGGGTTATTTGCTGTTTCCACCACTTAAACTATGCGCAGGACCTAATTTGTTATCCTTTGCTTACTTCTAAAATGGGGAAACTTCCTCTGGGGATGAGAACTTGAGCAGCTCAATTGCTGCTTTGCTGCTGATTACCTAGGAAAGGCTTTTTGTGCAGCTTAGGTTTTAATGGTTGACTTTATAGGTACTTTTGGCTCTTGTGAGATCCAGTGCACGTGGGTTGTACAGAAACTCTGGTCTGGGCCTGAGTCTTTTCATCAAACTGCACCCCCTGCAATTCTATATTCCTGATCAGTCTCCTCTGAGTGGTCCTACACTGATTGTGGGGCAGATCAGCTGCCTTTGCTGTGCCCCAGTGTTCTCCCTGTAGGCCCATCTCCCCCACCTCCCATGCTCCAAACATTTCCCATAGGACAGGCCATGCACCAGGCCCTTGCAATGACTCACCAGCCTCTGGTGGCTTCTTTTTTTCAGTTGTTGTGGCTCCTCGCTCCTATGTTGATCCACAGGAACCCTATTAGTGGTCTTGCTGGCCTGAGGGCCACCAAGGCCCTCTTCTCCCCTGATGCCACCAAGAAACTTCATCCGAAGGACATAGCTGGGGCTTTTACCAGCTCCTACTCTGTGTGCTCAGCAGCTCTGGCCTTGAAGTGGCTGGGGCTTGAAATGGTTGGAACATTTTTTTCTTTCTCTCATCATGGCTTCTCCCACCTTCACGCACTCTGTAGGTCTTTCCTCCTCTTCCCCTCAGCTCTAGAAGCCCCAGCTTGGCTGTTATTGCTTTTTTATAGTTGTAAACTGGTTGATTTGTGGGAGAGAGTGACGCTGGGGACCATCTATTCTGCCATCTTGACTGGAAGTCACTACATGTAAAAACTTGTATCTTACTTCAAACTCTCACCCATCTCTCATCTGGAAAATGACAATGGCTTCAGAACTGCCCCTGGTCTTGAGCCAACCTCACTTGGTTGGCTCATTTAGACACTTTTGTCTAAAATGCAGATCTGCCCACTTCCTCTCTTTGGCTGAAACACACGCAAGGCTCTCCACTTCTCACAAGATAAAGCTCATCCTCATAGACATGAAGTCCCTGCCTCCTTCTCCGATCTTTGGGCTCATTGTGTCCTGCCTGACAGTGTATGCTCCAGCAACATGGGGCTCTTCACAATTCCCTGCCCATACCACGTGGCTTCTCTCCTCCCTGCCTCTGCTTATGCTGGAACCTCTGCCAGGAACCCCACTCACCCCTCTGGGAAGCCTTCCCTGAAGTATAAAACATGCTACCTGCCCTCTTGCTCTCCCACAATTCCCTGGGCTTATCTGCATCTAGCACTTAGAATCATGTGTTTTGGGGTCTGTGTCTGCCACTATACTTAAAAAAAACAAAACAAACAGAGAAAATTTTATTAGGAATAACATACATCAAAAACCACCCAAATCTTAAGCATGCAACCTATTAAATATTTTCAAATTTTAACCAGCACCCAGAACAAGAAGCAGCTACTGTATTTCTGAGAGCAGAGGCTGAGAATTGTTCATCTTTTTAACCTCAGCCCAAGCACAATAGCTGGCAGGTGGCATGTACTGAGCGAATGACTGTGGGATGAATCCATAAACAGTTATCTGCCTGTCTCTTTCTCTCTGTAGAGCCCACTTACCTTTTCTACCAATTTCCACTTTACCTGAGTTGCACAACAGAATAATCTAGGATTTCTCACTCAGGCTGTGAGAGCCTGAATCCTGAGTGAGGAAGGCTGTGAAGAGATGCTGGTGGTTGGGGGCAGAGGCTGGAGAGAAGCTTGGCTGCTCAGCAACAGACCTGGTGAGAGCCCAGTCCTGGCCATAAGAGAAAAGTCTTTCTCTTCATAGACATGGAGCTATAATCTCAGCTGCCAAAGCAAGTCACAGTGTCTACATCAGTTAAGAACAAATAAAGAAGTCACTAGAAAATAGCACATTTCAGACTTTTTGCATTAGCACCAAGAAGAAGGGACAAGTGACATTCACTCTTTCCATGCTCAGCTCCCGGTGACAGGTGTCAGCATTACCTTGAGTCAACAGCTGGTATCACACCTGGGGGATCAATGGCTCTATTCTCCCTATGCCCATGTAAGCAATAATAGCAGGATGTGTAGTGTTGAGTGGGTGATCCCTAAATATTAATGTCCCCATCCACACACTTCTCTTGAAAAGCCCACAGTAGGAAATAATGAAGCTGCCATTCAGTTTTCACTCACAGAGGGCCAGG
>NW_007742050.1:20935-23023 GCF_000696425.1 Galeopterus variegatus
GTCCCTATGCCCATGTAAGCAATAATAGCAGGATGTGTAGTGTTGAGTGGGTGATCCCTAAATATTAATGTCCCCATCCACACACTTCTCTGAAAAGCCCACAGTAGGAAATAATGAAGCTGCCATTCAGTTTTCACTCACAGAGGGCCAGGCCCTGTGACGAGGAACCACTTGCACATGCCACCAAGTTCAGTCCTCACAGCTACTCTTTCAGTGGGGTGATATTATCTCCATTTCACAGATGAGAAAACTGAGCAACTGAAACAGGGGTCTAAACCCATATCTTTGTTTTCAAAGCCTGTGATAACTACTATGCTGTCAGTGAGCTGTATAACCTCTCCCCCCATGTCCCTGCACTGCTGCTGAGAGACCAGTGGTGCCAGGGTTGAGAAACCCTGAGCTCCAGACAGACCGGGTGGGCTTGGGTGTGGCCTCAGAAGCAGGTTGACGACGGGCCCATCTCGGCCTGCCTACTGCTGGAAACCCAGGGTCAATGTTACCTGGGGCTGGCTAACACTTGAATTCTTGTGGTACATTTTCTCTTGAGGAGTTAGAGTTTCTTACTTATGTTCACCCAAAGCATTATTTTGAAGGAAATATTTTGGAGAGATTTACAGCACACAGAATTAAAGCATTAAAAACATTCACTCCTTCCCAGGGGCAGCCGAGGGAGACAGATCCTTCTGAAATTCCCCAAAGGAGCTTTCCTGAGTGAGAGATCAGATAGGGTTTCCTCAACAAAATGCTTGATGTGGGGGAAAGCCTCCCCTCTCCCTGCAGAGGGGCCTGTCATCCTGGGACCTACCCAACACACCTAGACAGCCTAAGGAAGGGACCTTCTGGGCCCAGACCAAACTAGCAACCAAGACAGGGGATTGACTAATGCTCACCAGCGTCTGGGCCCATTCCCTGGCTTGCGGACAGACACAAAGCCACCCTGTTCCCAAGCCCAGACCTCTAATGAGCCCCTCCCGCTCCCTACCTCTCAGACATCCCCTGTTTACCTTCTATTCACCAGCAGACCTAATCCCTGGGCTCCTGATCTGCACTTAATCCTGTTTCTGTATATCCTCTAGATCAATACATTGTTAATAACAGTCATCACTGTGGGTAAGAACCGTGTTTGAGAAACTCTGAACCCTTCAGGTTTACTGCCAACAGGAGAAAATATGAGAAAGGAAACCCAAACATTTACAAACATTCCAGAATGTTTAGTTCATGCTGTCCCATGTAAATAAGAGAGTGCCCAGGAGATACTCATTTTCCTGGGACTCACTTATTTTGTTCTAAATAAAGATTTGCTTAAAAAAAAACAACCCAAGTCACCAGTCCCCACTTCTCTTTTGCTTCTAGGGGCATAAGATCTTTTTCATGTAGTTTGCTTCAATGCTATTGTATTTCTTATGTGCTTTGAAACTGAACCCCTCTTTGATGGATATTAGTAGAACGTGCTTTTGTGTCTCCCTAATGAACTTTCACTTGGAAAATACCCAAAACAAGGAAGATGCTAGAAGTGTAATGATATTTTGTTTAAAGCACAGAGAGACCCTCTCTTCTGGTTTCCCCCTCTTTGGTCCACCCCAGAGGAATAATCAGCCAAGAGTCACAGATGGGATCATTTACAGTTTTACTTTCAAGCTCCAGCCTTTCAGATTGTGTTTACTTGGTCAAAGGCTTCAGACCGGCCAGGGTGGGCCTCCTGACAGCCCCATCTTGCTGCTCTCTGATACTCTGATTGGGATTAAACCCGTGCTGATCTGTCAGAAAGTGATTGATGGGGAGGCTTCTTTGTGATGCTTGTGGTAAACTTGAGAGGATGGAAGAGTTCAGGCATGGGGGCAATATTCTTTAGGGGACCCTTCAGCTCTTGTGCCTGGAGGAGCCCAGGATGGCAGTACTGCAGTAATTACTGGCTAAACAAAAGGAAAATCCACCCAAAATGGAAGACAGCTCGGCGCCACGGTGAAAACCCCCTTACTGGTAGTAGCATTCTTTCCCCCCCCCACCACCACAATTGAAAATATTCTGTAAGGAACAGTTCTCTAAAATCCAATCAACATTAATTTCTAGATGAAACTAAGTACAGAG
>NW_007742051.1:0-10049 GCF_000696425.1 Galeopterus variegatus
AAGTTGTTACAACAAGCAAATGGAAAGGACATTCTTGGTTGGGAGGGGAGAGAGGGAGGAGAGAGGGAGTTGTCGGTGATGGGCCATAATAATCTAATACATTGTATATTGGCAAAATAAAAATTTAACGAAAATATATATATATATATGTATAATATGGTGTAATATACTATACCACAATATATGATCTATATAAGCTATACTGTATGACAGTGCATAACACTACTATACTATTTAGCAGATTTAGAGAAGCATCACAATAACTGGAACACACATACATGGAAGAGATAACTAACATTCTGGGATGGTTTATTTATCACATGGCATAGCCCATATGATATCAGCATGCAATTCTAGTGCAGTAGCATTGGAGATTCTATTGCCTGAGAAATGTTTAATGATTTTGCTCAGGAAATGCTATAGCACTTGGCTAATAAGAAATTCATTTTCAGTTTGGGCTCTAAGCAGAAGGAAAATCTTTCCCCAAAGACATTTTAAACACCACTATTTTTCGTAGTTTTGGAAGACCATACCCTCACCTGGAATATATGAGTATACTGCATAAATAACTTTTATGATGTTAAAGGAAATTATTCTAAAATAAAGGATAATTTACTCAGAATTATTCTTCAACAAGTCAAGCTTTTCTGTTTCTTTTTTCTTTCAGTTTGTACCCAAATGTATATTTTTACATGTTAAAATGATAGCACAGATATAATTTTATATTCAGCTTACGTTATAGCAGGATTTTTTTAAAAGAGTACTTTAATAGAAGGAAGAAGGGTGCTTCCAATGGTCATAGAAAAGGAAACTGCATGGCAAAGATGGAAAAGTTGTTGATGAGGCTTGCCTGGAATGTAAATACTTGCTATACCTAGCAACCTAGAGATACAAAGAAAAGAAGATCAACCTCGTCTAATGGATTATTTCCTTTGATTTAAGGCACAAAATTAGAATGATATTTATACTGAAAGTGAGTGAAAGCAAGCAAATAAAACCCAGCAAACAGTACTTGCTCTTCAGGGCATGAAACCGTTGGTTTGTCCAAAGTTAAATGTTAGCCACCTGTGTAAGGTTTCCAGCCATCCAATAACTTGCTATTATTCATAAAACATCCCAAGAGCTATGAAGGTAGACTGAAAAGAAAAGCTCCTGCTAAGTAAACAAGTGTGAGCGTTAGAAGGGCGTAAAAAGCAGAGATGATTATAGGGAAAGGGTGTAATCCTTTATCTGTTATTTGATAGACAAAAGTGAATGAATAAATGAGCCTACACTATGCACTTAGTGGACACTGGGATTTAACGGTTGTGTACATTGTGCTGTGTATCATGTGGCCATCTGTCCCTCCTTCCCAAAATAGGAGCTTATTGGGTGAATATTAATAATTACAACATCCAAAAATTTTTTAAAGTGAGTTAATAAAAAGTATGTTAAAACTGGCTTGTGGTAATAAAGAAGATTGAAGTTCCCCTGAGAGCTGTCAGGGTAGCCAGCAGCAAGCCATGGGAATTGGCATTAGGTCCAGTCAGAATTCTGACATCTTCACTAACAATCACGAAGAGGGAGGCAATGACTCATTAATGAAACCCACAGATGAAGCGGAATGATTGATTATATGCAAGAAAGCAGAGACGTTTGTGATGTAGCAAAATAAGATGCAACTTACGGAAATGCTCACTCATCTATTTAGACAGAAAATCACCATCTGAAAGTCATGTAATGTGAGCAGAAAGCACCACTCAGCAGAGGCCTGCAGGTGATGCCAGGAAGAAGGTTAGACAGAGATGGGAGGCTGAGCCAGAACAATCGAAGCTTCTCTCTGGGAAAAAAAAAAAAAAATTTACGATGTTTGGCCCATGTTCACGTGCTTTCCACAGCTGCTGGCTCCCAGCCAGAGCCTCTGAAATCCTTCTGCTTCTGACTGGTGGAGTGTCTGTGCTCTGACTTCTAGCTCTGGCTGGGAAGATGGCTCCAGATGGGCTTCTCATCATTGCTCCACACAAGAGAAGTTGATGGTGGTTAACACTTTTGCTACTTTGGGGCCAGTAACTAGGTCAGGTCAGAGGTGTGAGTCCAGACTCAGGATTGAAGGCTAGGAGTATGCCTGAACAGACCTGGAAATTGTGTCTTAATCTCTGGCCTCTAGGTAACTACAAGTTTTCTTAGCTAAAGTTGGAACCAACCAAAACTCGAATCACTTTTCATTCCAGCATTTGTAGGAAGTAGAGCATGGACAACCTGCTATTTGCTATTGTGTGTTGTCCCTTCCATCAATTTAAAGGCAAACGCTAATGTTCCTGAATAGAATTTGCATTTGGGCTTACACTTGCCTGTAGCTTTATGCTGACCTGGCTCTCATTAGTTCCCTTATTAATGGTCACTCCTGCCAGGCTCGTGCAGTGATGGCTGCTCATTAGTTAAGAAATGGTCATTTTAGCTATGGAGTAAGCTGAGAACAAAACCACTGGCTCCTCATTAATATGTATACATTTTCCCCTCAATACGTAAGCATAAGAATCATTACATTTTTAAATTTTCCAAATGAAGTTAAATCTGCATGTATTGGGAGGATAATTAATGTCTAAATTTACATGAAGTTTGGGGGACATATTTAATCTAGAAAAATGGAAAGAAGGCCTCTGGTCTTGAGTCCATCAGGATTGCCACCCAGAGGACCACTTGATGGACAAGCTCATGTGCTGCCTCAAAGGCGGGTATTGTTGCTAGTCACAGTCCTGCTGCCCGTGGCTATGTGACTTGGCCACAGGTCCAGCTGAGGCTTCCAAGGCTGCGACATTCACCCCCCAGGCCACCATGGATCTCTCTGTTAAAGTCCTGCAGCTTCTGGGATTGGAGCAGGTAGGTCTCCACCAGTCAAAACCTAGGATTAGAAAAAAGAAAATAAACTGGTTTGCCCCATCCCCTTCACCTTCTCAAGCCTGTCTCCTAACCCTGTCCCAAAGTAAGGGGACTCAATGCCTTCCGGTTGAATAGCCTGATCATCCTTTTAAGTGGGGAAAGGAAAATGTTCCTCTCTCGTTTTTAACTATATCCTATCCCCCGTAGGGAATTTCTTCATTATGTTATCAGCCACATTGCCATATATGTTGACCCAGAATTTAGGGTTTATGATTTTTAAACCATGAAAAAATAGGATGTTTCAGGATAAGATCTGGTCTATGACTTAAAACTAAAATTATGTTAAAATAAATTACTTCATCATTATTTTCTTAAGCCATCCAGATAGCTTATCTTAAGTTGATGGTTACTTAAGATTTGGAAGAGATAAGGATTACTGTATGATCACAAATATAAAATACTACATGCCAAAAATAAGTTTGCCAAAGAAGAAATGGCAATGGTAGGCAAAACGTGTCCAGTGGGCTGTGGGCCTGAACCCACACTTCAGGTTACAGTTAATTGATCGCTGTTACATACCTGACTTGCAGCCCCAAGATCCCACTGGCAGACGTCTCCCATCACTTTAGTCCAGACCGCCTTGCCCTGAGGCTGTCTTGGGGCACTGGGTCCAGCACACACACCCTTTCCTGGTCTGTGACATAAAAAAACCAGTTTCAAGGTGCAGCTTTCTGAGAATGCAGTGTTGTGGACTATGTCCAACATGAATTTTATTTTATATTTTATTTTATTTTATTTTTATTTATTTTGGTGGCTGGTCAGCACAGGGATCAAACATTGCACCTTAGTGTTATTAGCACCACGCTCTGACCAGCTGAGCTAAGCAACCAGCTCCCAACGTGAATTTTAGACAGTGTGGTTCAGCTTCGATGAACTCAACTGAGGAGAACCCTTCCCCTGGTTGATAGCTGCTGCTGGAGCCAGAGCCATTGCTTGTCATATGTCAACTGGATGCCACTGTCCAGCAGTCAAGAGAAAAGATCTGACATTTCCTAACCCCTGCAGCCTGTGCTTCTGCTGTTCCCCACATGAAGTCTCCTCTCTGACCAGGCTGGGGCCTTGCTCCTCTGATTCCTGCTCCACTGGTCTTTCCCTTCAAACCCTGACAGCAGTTGCCACTGAGATTACATTTAATGTCACCCTCAATTAACCTGACAGGATACAGTCCTCCCAAGCCTCTCCTGGGACTAAGAGAAAAGAAGAGGCTTAGGGTGGGAAAGTGAAAAAGCTTTTATGTTCCTGGCTCTTCTGCAGGGTAAATCTCTCAGAAAATCGCTGTTTTATTGTTTCCAGGCCCTGAGCTCACATTACACCAACCTAAGCCCGGAAGGCTCTGTCAGCCCATCCATCAGCTCTTATGGGTTGTGGACCTCTGGGAACATGGAAACCACTCAACAAATTGGAAACGTAAATGACATGGTCCAAGTAAACACCAAATCTTCATGTCTTGGCATCACCTTCCTGAAACTCCCCCAAGCTAAAAATGACATGGAACACTACTGTGAGGGAACATTTTTAAACCATATGTGAGTGTGATCGTGTGTATTTGTGTGCCCAAGGGGGAGGATCAAGCCAAAGTCATGGGAGATTTCTGAAGGAAATGAACCTTTCATAGAGAAGCATTTTTTTCTCTCTGGAAATTGGACTAGATACAACCCAGAATTATTACAATCTTCACTGCAGTAATGGGCTGTCAGATATATCCCCTTTTTAAATTAGTCATTTTTTAAATCACTTACTAGTTTTTATCCAACATCTGAATAATGTGAGTTATCTGGAAAACAACAGTGACAATTTAGCTGAAAGATAAACACAACCTTCTATAGTGCTAGCTAATCCAGCTTCCTTCCAATTTGGGGCCATGTTAAGCATTTTTACAAATATTTAATGGATAGTGGACTATTATTTTTGTGAATGCTATCAACCATTACAAGGCAGAGAGAACAACTTCACCTAAAAGGCTTCAGGTGCACATTGCACAGCAGCAGTCACAAAATGCCCTGCCTCACCATTTAAAAATCAAACTGCTCTTGACAAGTAATCCAATACCTTGGATTTCATCAAAGAACATAGCAGGAAAAAACTGAAAAAGTCTGAAGAGTAACTATGTTGTCATTGTTCTTTCAGGTTGTCACAGTCACTTCTACTGCTTTTATTCCAACGAATACAAATTTAATCCTAATTCTGTAATGATATACCTAGACATGTTCTGTTCCTATAAGACTCCCTACCCACAGCAGATACAGTGAGCACACGGCAGAAAAGTATCAGAAACAAGAATTCATGCTGGCATTTGGAACTAGCTCCAGCTGTTGTAATTGCATCTAAACACCAGTTGTTGTTGTTGTTGTTGTTGTTTTGATAAGTTGTCTAAATTAAGTAAACAACATTCCTGTTTTATACATTGTTTAAAAGGGCAACTTCAATTTGATTTCGAAGTGTACATTCACACTGTTCTTGAGAAGTTTTGAGGAGATTGTTTCTAGACCTAAAGAAAATTGTGTTTTATTTCCACTTGGAAGTAAAGAAAAACATATTTTTAATTCATAAAATTATTAAAATCAGGTTCTAAGAAGTTTTTGAGGATATTTTTGTTGTGGAAGAACATATGTGGTAGGAATCAAAAGCTACCAGATGACAGAATCAAAAACCTGCTAGAAAAATGGTATTCAAAGATTTTTTCCAGTTCTAATTACCCATCAGTAATGTTGGATAACATCTTCATTTGTTCACTATTACATTAAACCTCATGAAACTGACATTTTCATTGGTTGAAATTGGTCAAATATGGGACATTTTTCATATGTTCAACCTAACATTTTATTCTTTTCATTTATTATTATGCGTATCCTTCCTACATCAGTATTTGATGTGGGTTTATACTAAAAGACAGACATAACAAATCCATTAACTAAAAGAACAGAAAAACAAGTGCTATGTAAAAACAGGGGAAGGATAATTGTTTTGGAAATTCAAGTTAAGGATAACACCACAATTGAACAGAAAACCTAACTCTGAATTTCCTGGATGCCAAGACAAAACTGGAACAAAAGTTACATAATCTTACCTAATAATGAAATATATAGATACTCATAGAAGAAAGTCAAATTGTTTCTAACTATTAAGAGAAATATATCATGTGAGGCTTCATATTAGAGATATTTCTAAAGTTAATATCTAATATTTATGGAATTTATAAATCTTTCTCTTACAAATGATTTGACTGAATGTATCAGTGAGAATATGGAGATATCAGGAGAGAATCTGGAAATAGTGTATCTCCATGATTACATGAAGAAAGGAGTACTTTTCAAAGAGAGGGCTTTTTCTCTAGGTACCCTCTGATTTCACATACTCATCAAACTAATTTGGTTTCTAAAGTATGCTTTTATACTGGAAGGTTATTTTACATTGTTTTTTACATTTTTACATTTTACATTCATTTTCAGATAAAAATTAAACTAGTGTATTAGGCCAGTTAAGCTGGGGGGGGAGGTTTTCCCCCAAGAATCTGGACAAACTGACATCAACTTTCCAGATTCATTGAGTTGGGAGCGTAAACTTGGTAATGAAAGAAGGTAAAAGCAACCTTAAGAACTTTGGGGGATAAATTTTCTTCTCTAGCTATCCTCCCACCCCATTACAATTTCAATATGGATTAAAGAGAATACTTTCTGATGTTAATGAAAGACTTCTACAAACTAACACATGTCTCAGTGTACTGAGACAAACCATTATGTCTCTATGAATACACAGGTAGAAAAATTTTAAAGTTCATAGTTCTTACATTATATGCACTCAGCAGCACTGAGCTATTTTAGTGTTTAGATAGGAAATGTTGAAATAGCAGCCAGCCACTAAACAAAATGTGTGGGTGATATTAGGTAGCTGACTTCCCTTTGAGTCAACAAGGCAAGTTCTAACATATGTGTTCTTACATAATGAAGGGTCTAACTGTCCAGAGTAGCAAAAGTCTTAAGCTTAAGCACTAGAACCAATTCTTTTCAATCATGGTCAACATTTCCAAAGAATTCTTTAATTGATGGAAATCTATCCCAACCTTTTATCTCCCCAGCCAGTCAAAATGTTCAAGGGAAAATCTGAAGACAGGCCCATTTATAAGCAATCATGAATAGTAAATGAATTCAGTCATGTGCTGCATAACGATGTTTCAGACAACAGACTGCACATAAGGTGGTGGTCCCATAAGATTACAAAGGAGCTAAAAAATTCTTATTTGCTAGTGACATCATAGTAAGGTTGTAGTGCAACATATTACTAACATAGGAGCAATAGGCTATATCGTATAGCCTACGTGTGTAATAGGCTATACCATCTAAGTTTGTGTGCATACACTCTGATGTTCACACAATCACAAAATCACCTAACACCACATTTCTCAGAACATATCCCTGTTGTTAAGAGATGAATGGCTGTAAAAATATATGTAAATATATGTAATACAAATATAATCTGTATCATTATTCTGGTTGTCTATCTATGCACCAGCATTACGTTGCCTTAATTATTATTTGGGGATGACAAATCCCAGAAATTCGGGGAATAGGTCTAATAAGATGTATTGTTATCTTGAATATTAGGGGCTTACACATCGGACAAAGACCATAGATGAAGTGGAGAAAGACATGTGTAACTTCTTGATAACTGCTGAAACTGTGGCATCAAACACTGGTGGGTACAATTATAAAAGACAGAGAGTATGACACACTTGGACTTGTTCAGGATGAGGACAGACTTGGCCTTGTCACCAGTTGACCTATATGCAGTAGAGATAAAAATGGAAACTCAAGATTGTAGTGTGCTCTTGGGCAATAATTTTTAAAGAATGCTTCATACCAGGTAAGCCTCCATCAAAATATATGGCAAATGTATACTGAAATTGTGAGAAGAATTGAATTAGAATAATTTCTTGGGTTTCATATTATAAAGGCAACCTAGTCAAGAAAAATGTGATTGGTTAACTTAATTATGATTCCTTCATATGACGTAACACTATACAACTGTTAGATATTCTGTTGTAGCAAAATGTTTAATTGCATGGCAAAACTTATCTATGAAGTTTTTAAAAACCTTCTTACAAAATAGAATGTATAGTATAATCTAATTTATATTAAAGTACATGTATTTACATGTATAGATTAAAGATTAGAATAAGCATACCTAAGTATTTACAGTAGTTATTTCTGAATGATAGGTCAGGGTTATGTTTATCTTCTTTTTAATATTTTTCTAAATTTCTTCAAGAACCAGTAATATTTTAATAATCATAAGAAAAATAATTGTTTTACATTATCAATTCTACGTTCATTCCTTCTGCCTTTGGAACATTGAGCCAACATATTTATCAATAATATGGTACATTCCTGAACTGTGTATGTAATTATGCAGAAAAGCACAAAAAGCAGTAATTTACTAAAATGTTAATAAAACAAACTTGAGATTTTATAAAACCTTTCCCTGATTTATTTTTGATCCATTCTAATTTCTTTCAGGAATATGGTCCATCCTCATTTATATAGTGGCTTAACTTGGATAAACCTCAGAGAGACATTTCTGTAATAATTGTGTTTTAAATAGCTGTGTCTCAAAGGCAGTAGTAGTATAATAATAAATGCTTTAAATATAAACAGAGACTAAATAACAAGGCCTTAGTCTAATTCCGTTGCAGTCCCTTTATTAGGCATAATCAGTGTCCCAGCTTTAACAGAGAAGCAGACAGCTTGATGGGCTGGCATATTAGCATATACCTTCCCTCTTGGACATCAACATTTTTACACTATTTATCTGTAACACAGAGCAGTATTGAATCAGGGAATGATAAAGACACACACACGCACAAAAAGTTTAATATCTTAAAATATTTTTTATTGCATTATCTCTGAGTGGATGGAAGGCACCTTAATATCATAAATTAAGTTGATCCCAAATGTATTATCTGAATCAGATGGTATATAGATGCCACTGAACCTAGAGGAAAGCTTAATGAAACATTGCGTGCTTGGACACCTGGAATCAAGCTCTGAAATTTCTTTCGTTGAAACTTTCACTCATCTACGTGGAGTCCCAAGTCTCTGCCTTTACCCACCCTTCTTCACTTCCCTCCGAAGAGAGGGAAACTCACGTGGGTTTCCTCTGAGAAAGGAGACAACTCAGATAAGAAGCTGGTGGGCAGGGCTGGCTTTTAAGAAGAAAAGGCCTGCTCTCTACAAAAATATCATTAGGGTCCCTCTTTGGGGGTTAAGACTGTCTCTAGAAAACTGAAAAAATGCAAGCATGTGACTTGGGAAGATTAACACACTAACTTATAACACCTACTAACAAGAGTAAGTTAGCATTACACACACACACTCACACACACCCCAACTCTGAGCAGCACTGGTCATCCGGCCCAGTCCACTGCACACTGTATGACAGATTATGGCCGTGGTATAAGTGTGTCAGTATGATGGGCAGGGAAGAGCAGCGCTGCAGTGCGGGTTCCCGGAGGAGGCAGGGTCCTGTGTGTGGAGACAGACCCAACACCCGAGGAAGAGCTAAAGCTACCACAGTGTAAAATAATTTCGATGAAAAGAGGAAAACATTCATGCTCCGAATTTTCAGTCTTATTCCTGTCACTAATCTTCAGGGCACCAAAAAATGAACCGAAAATAGATAAATGAAGCCTGCCTTGGAACACTTTTTTCCAGGCGACTGTGTCACTCTACTCACTGATTAGTCCAAGACTCAATTATGCTGCCGTTGACTCTTTTGTATGGAATAAATTTGGATAGTAAAATGCCAAAGCAATGGCAAATTTGGCATTTCAGGTTCTTCTGCTTGGATGTGTCCAATTCCAAGCAACACATATATACAATACCGGGCAGCAATGGTAATTTACAAGGGGCCTGAGAGAGTTAACCGATTTTAAACCTCCAAAGAAGTCGAGTTATCAGCGCTACGGGACACCCAATTAGGAACCAAAGCCAGAGCCTGACAGCTCTTTGCCTGGATGAGAAGAAAGAATATTCGCTCGGCATCTCCCAAATTGTTTAAGAGTTTAAGTAAAAACTAAAATGAGGAGAAAAGCTTGGGAAGGCAGTTCAGCCCCCAGGCCCAAACCAAAAGTCGAA
>NW_007742051.1:11049-19537 GCF_000696425.1 Galeopterus variegatus
GCGGCGCTGCTGGCCGGGGCGAGCTGCCTGTGCTACGGCCGCTCCCTGCAGGGCGAGTTCGTGCACGACGACGTGTGGGCCATCGTGAACAACTCCGACGTGCGACCCGGCGCCCCGCTGCGCTGGGGCATCTTCACCAACGACTTCTGGGGCAAGGGCATGGCCGAGAACACCAGCCACAAGTCCTACCGGCCGCTCTGCGTCCTCACCTTCAAGTGCGCCCTACCTGGCGCTCCCGGTCGCCGCCCGGGCCCTGGGCCGGGATTAGGTGCTCGACTGGCGTAAAGGGAGTTTCTGTTTCTTACCACGTCTTGTTTCCAGGCTTCCCTCCTCTTCTGGCTGCCTGCGCCACTCTGCTCCCAAGTCCTCGGTCCGGCTAACCTGGGCTTTTGGGCTCTTGGGCTGGAGGCGAGGGCTGGAGACTTGGGATGAGTTTTCCCAAGTGTCTGCGCTCTGGGCCGATTGTTCTGTCCGGACAGAGCGGCGAGCGGGCTGGAGGAGCCTCCTCCGCACTCATCCCAGGCCCCCAGTAGCCGCGTAAGCCAGGCCTAGCACAGCCGTCCCCGGGGGGAGGTGTGTGCGGAAGGGAGCGGGTGGGGGGAATGCTGGTAATTTCTGAGAGTCTTGTGGGCAGCTCTGCAGATGGGGGGACTGTGGGAGCCCGTTTGGGGTCGCACTCGAACTAAAGAGGAGGAAGCTATGATCTGCCAATGCTGGGTGCGTTTGGGGGCGATGCAGAGGGAGTATCAAAAGCTGTGAAGGGTCTGAGATTTTACCCTGCTTGCAAGCAAACAATTCGCTTGCCACCGTCTTATAGATGCTGGCAGAAGATTGGCAGGCCTGGGTCAGAGCTAAGAGTACTTCCTTACTTCATCACTCAGGACAGAACAGACACTAGCTTCAAGTCCAGTTGGTTCTTCTTGACCCTAGAGTCCCACGGGGGTGATACAGACGTGGCTGCTTCACCCACAGTGGTCTGTGTCACAGCAGGTGAAGCCCAGTCTTTTAAAGGGACTCTTAGTGACCCCCCCAACCTTTTCCCCAAAGCAGACATTATTATCCTGGTTAGGAAACAAATCTGTCTTCTGCACAGAAGGGAAACGGTATCTCAATCTTCAGACTGTTTGTAACCAAATCATCTTTGAAAAGTCAGTCCAGGACAGAAGCTGCAACAAAAGGTGTGCAAATGACATGGAGCATTATTCCCCAATAGGATAGAGTGGACCCCACCCTTGGCTGCTCCAGGACCCTACAACCTGACTGTGCCACCAACAGTCAAAAACCTCATGGCATCATGGCCAAATGGTTTTTCTTTTACAACCTCGAAGTTGAGATTCAGCATTTCTCATATTTCTGATGTGAATAATTTAAAATTAAGAGGGAACCAAAAGGTTTTTTAGAGTGGAGTGTTCAATTGAAATGAGACCTAGCACCAGACCATTTGTCCTACAGAAAACATAAAAAACTGAGCTTTTGAAAATTATCTGGAAAATACATTTTATCTAAGTTGAGCAGAGAAGAGAAGGTTAGGAATGAAGGGAGCCTGATGAATTATGCTTCAGACTAGAGTCTGGGAGTGTGGGGGATAGCACAGAAAGAGTCGTGTTCCTGGATTGTGAGAGTTTTGTGTATATCATGTAGATGAATCCATGAATGAAGTGTGGAGACTTCTTTTGGAAAAGTTTATCTTAATAAATTTCTTTCTGTCTTCTTTTGGAGCTATTTGCATAGTTTTCCAAACTTTGAGGACCCAGTTATCCCAATTTTAAAACAAGGAATGCCTGATCATGCCAAAGAAATAGCACTGTTTTCCTAATGACGGTAGAGGTTTTGTGTTCCAAAAGGCCCTGTTTGATCTGACCCCTGGCTGTCTTTCCAACTTCATCTCCACCTTGCTCACTCCTTCCAAACCAGCATTTGTTTTTCCTGTGCACACCAAATCCACTGCCACCGCAGGGCTTTGACTCGCTGTTCCTCTTCCTGGAAAGGACCCTGAAGAGATTCTCATGGCTTGTTCAGGCTTTGTTCAAAGGTCCGGTCCTCAGAGATCCCTTCTCTGTTATCCTGTCTGCTCCTGACCTCATCGATATTCTCTTACCTTACTTTTCCTTTAATAACACTCTTTGCTATTTGGCATTAGATATTTATTTGTGTTTTCCTTCTTTACTACAGTGCTAGCTCCTTCCATCTAAAATAGTTCTGGCCACACAAAGTAGATACTCAATAAATAAATAATTTAGAGGAATGGTAAGCAACTTTTCCAGATACTTTTTAAGACAGGGATTTTTTTTTTAATGTGAGAATTAGATCTCTGTTTTTATTTATTTTTTCTTTTTTATTGAAGCATAAATGATTATATACATTTGTGGGGTACAAAGTTGGCTATCAGTAGTTGGGTACAGCATGTGATGGTCAAATCAGAATAGTTTATTCATCATTACAATATGCTATCATCCTTTGATGGGAAATTGATGACAAATTGTTATCAGAAACAAAGAACAGTTTTATTTCTTGACAGCCTTACCTTTTTCTCCCTAGGGACAAAAGAAAATGGAGGCAGCCTATGAGTTCCTTGGACACACTTAGAGGGTTTGGGTGGGTCCTGATTATTGGCAGGCTGTGATATTGAGAGCAGCTCTGATTCTGATGGTATAGGAAAAAAACAAACAGTTTTTCCTTTTGTACTCTTGCCACTTTCCATACTTTACTTCTGACAGTAGATGTGTAGGGAAAACAAACTCTATACATTCATGCAATACTTTTGGTTGCTAAAATGTGTAGAGGTTTCTCCCACACCAAGCAATTTTCCACTTTTCAGCAGACACTGACTGGTGTCTTATAATTCAGTTCAATTCTGACACTAACTAAAGTTAGAGTCCCACAGGTTAAGGGAACAGTCCCTCAAGACCATTCTTCACTGTAGATGCCAGTCACAAGAAGTAGGTTCCCAAGTTACCCACAACTTCCATCTGACTTGGTTACTAATCAGAGGTTCCCATGATCCCCTTCTCAGGATCAATAATTTGCTAAGAGCTTCTCACGGAGTTTAGGAAAGCTAAACTTTATTTACTATTACCCATGTTTTATAACAGGAGGCAATTAAGGAACAGCCAGATGAAACTGAGGCATAGGGCAAGGTATGGTGGAAGGGGCAGGGAGCTTTTATGTCCTCTCCAGGCAGGCCACCCTCCATGTGTTCAGCAACCTGAAAGCTCTTCAAATCCTATTCTGGCATTGGCGTGGTTGATAAAATCATGTCATTAGTGATTAACTAAACCTCAACCCCTCTCCTTTCCCCAGAGGTTGAGGGGTGGACCTGAAAGTTCAAAACTTTTAATCACATAGTTGATTCCCCTGGCAACCAGCCCCCATCCTTAGGCTATCCAGGAGCCCTCAGCCATTACTCATCTCAATAGGATACAAAAAGATACTTATCACTTTGGGTTTCCCAAGGGTGTTGAGCTGTGTGCCACAAAATAGGGTCAGATACCAAATATATATTTCTTATTATTTCACAGTCCACCCTATGGGTATCAGGCCACAGACCCCGTATACAACTCAAAAGATACTAGTACATTACTAGAATCCCATTCAGTTATTAATAATTAGTCCAGTCCATCATCATATTGTGAAAGTTAACAGTAATGAAATGGAGTCAGTTATGTCAAACCCCTAACTAAAGTGGAGTTGGGGAGGGCCATAAAGAAAAAGGTCTCAAGCTTGCTTTCCTGAAATACCTGCAAGTACTGCTCAAACAGAGCTTATCACAGGAATGGCCTGTAGCATTTCAGATAAGATGCTCAGATCAGGACAGTTGCCTAGCAACAACTATCTACCCAATGAACTAAGCCAACTCCTACAATGAGTTCCTGAGGCCAATGAGCTTTTTTTCAAAGCAGTTTGTGTGGACTTCTCCTCTGTCTTTAAAAACTTTCCTTTGTCCCAATTTTCCTCAGGTGTTCCTATGATTTCATAGCATGCAAACCCAAGTTGCAACCCTTTTCTATTTCTAATTAAAATATTTTCTTATAGAAAGCCTGTCTTTCTGAGTTTCTTTTTTTAGGTTGAAAATATTATATGAAAATGTCTCTCAGAGCAAAGCCACTCAGGTTTGCAGGCTTCCTTCTGATTCTGTCAGGTTCCAAAAGCAGGACTGGTCTCAGCAAACATATAGTTTCACCCTTTCAGGCATCTGGTATAATTGAGCTGAGAGATGTCATCTCTTGCTCTGAGCCTCTTCCAAGGTACTGATGTAACCCCAAATTTTCCTCATCACATTGCCCACTTATGCATTCCCTTAACCTCAGCTAGTAGTCTTTCTTCTCTCTCTTTGTAACCAAACTGTTCCACCTTTGGAAGGGACATTGGGTCTAGAGTGCAGGCAAGAATACTAGTTAGCAAGTACCACCCCTTCAGTCTACTCCCATCCATGTAGGATAGGTTTATATAGGTGCAGAACTAGTGGGCTATTTTACCACCAGACAACATAGCTGCATACATAGCCCCAATTTTGCCAGATGAGATGAAGGCACAAGCCACACCATCAGGCCTGTAAGGAATTCTGACATAAAAGTTTTAAACCATGGTTACTGTTTTTTGCTTAGAAATCATATTTGCTCTCAGCACTTATAGTTGCAGCCCTGGTCCTGTGAGCACTGCATCAGACAGAAAAAAACAAAGTGGTGATGTGGGGAAGACAAAAAATATATATATAGTGATTATATCACTACCCCCACCCCCGTAGGAATTGCATAGTCATCCCAGCATCCTTCCCCACCCCCCTTTTCCTAGATCCACCAGAAAAAGGAGAGGACTCTATCTGGGGACATTTCCCTAGGCCCACTCATGCTGAGTGTGAGCTCACACTTGTGAAGAGTGTAAGCCAGACTTTCATGACTTTATTCCCCCCATTTTAGACAGCCAGTGTTTTAATTGCCGGTTCTGCTTCTCTACCAAACTCGTATTACTCTGAGGAGAATATCTCTCTGCCCATTTCTGGACATTATAGGTTGTAAAGTGTGTTCCTTGGTCTGAAGAAATGTGATTTGGTGGCCAAAGTTAATACACTATCTTCTCTTCTGCTTCTTAATAGATCTGCAACATAACCAGTGCCACTTTAGACAAGCCCAAATACATAATGGCGCCACCCACTTCCTCCCCTCCCCTCCCGCCTTCCCTTTATGAGAAGCTTCCTGACTTAAACAGAAACCCCTTTTGCTTCTGCAAGGATGCAGTTCTCTACTGCAATCCACATTACCATAATGACCCTCCTTGATGGTATCAGCCAGCCTTTGATGCACTATTTAAGCTCTACCACCCCCACACTTGGTGCTGTCCACCATTTTCAGGTCAGCCCTGCTTTTGCTTCTGCAAGGATGCAGTTCTCTACTGCAATCCACATTACCATAATGACCCTCCTTGATGGTATCAGCCAGCCTTTGGTGCACTATTTAAGCTCTACCACCCCCACACTTGGTGCTGTCCACCATTTTCAGGTCAGCCCTGGGCTGCCTGCCACTCTGAGCACAGCCCAGCAGATTTCTTTCTTTAATAAAGCTTGAACAGTACCCGGCATCTTGGCTCACTTTCTTTCATTATGGTGCCGAAACCCAGGAAGGGTTTTGGCCAACGTTGTGGATGATCTCCTCTCTCTTGGGTGATTGGCCCTTGGCTGCCCTTCCTGGACCTGCTGGAAATGGGTACACTCAGGACTCTCTCTCCTTTTGCTGTTTCAGACCAACACATCCAACACCAGCCTCAATTCAGGGTGAGTCAGTGGGTCTGTCCTGCCTACTTCTCCAGTTCCCCTGACTACTCTCTCTACGACTCAGGTTTCTACAAAGCCCAGGCACCTGGCCAAGGGAACTCTTCTCGTGCCCCCCAGATATTGGAAGATGCTCCTCTAGCTTGTCAGTTGGCTTTTCTCTCAAAAATAAGGTGGGCACCAAAGGGGACCCCCTTTGCTGGCACTTTTCTTCTACCAGGACTGACTGCCTTTTCTCGTCCTCTACATGGGATCCTTATGATCCAAACCTCCATGCTCTATGCCCTTGAGCCGTCTCCTGGCCAATTTCTTGGCCTCCCGGGAGACTTTGAACCTAAATGTCTCATTTTCTAGTGTACTCTGCACTCTACACCTTTGGGCCGTCTCCTGGCCAATTTCTCAGCCTCCAGGGAGACATTAAAACTCAAATGCCTCATTGCAATGGATCCCAGTGGCCACAAGATGGCACTCAATTTAGACACTCACCAAAATGCCAAAATCTATAGAGATTCCTTGTTCAAGCCTTTTCCTATCTCTGAACGTGTTCTTCTCTCTGTCAAAACTCTCCTATATCTCAAATTCTCCTAGCTCATGCTTGACCTCTCCTTTCAGACTCAGATCAATCTCCTAATCCATCAGCCCTCCACATTTCTCTCTCTTCCCCACACCTGACCTCCAGACACTTGTCCTCAGCCCAACTCCTCCCCTTCTCCCCCTTCATCAGGTAGCAACTCTGCCTCAGCTCTGGCCTTTTATAACCCTTCTGTGAAGTGGCTGGGATGGAAGGAATTGTCCAAGTCCATGTACAGGGAGCAGGTCTGGATGGCGGCTCATGTACATGCTCAAAATAATAGGTGGCCTGTGGGAGCCTGTGGTCTGTTCTTTGCACAGACCCAAATTGGAACTACCAGGCTGGCCACGGGGATCAGGATCTCCAGGATAATCTGATCACACACCTACTTCATGGCCTCCAAAAGGCTACTCACAACTCAGTCAATTATGACAAGCTTAGAGAGATCACACGGAGATCCACTGAAAATCCCAATGAGTTCCTAACCCACCTCTCCGAGGCTTTACATGAATACACATGTATACACCCAAACTCCCCTGCAGGCATGGTTCTCTTCCACTCTCATTTCATTACCCAATCAGCCCTGATATTTAAAAAACTATAAAAGAGATCAGGCCAAATACCAGCTCCTGGCTAATGCCATCCATGGCTCACATACTCCAAAGCTAGCTGCCTCAAGGGGCAAGCCACCCAAGAACTGCTTCAAAGGCAGTCAACAGGGCCACTCAGCATGGGCCTGTCATAACCCATCTGCACTGCAAATGGCCAGGTCACTGGGGGATTGACTGTGCCACTCACCAGAGAGGGAGTAGGCCAGTCCCCAACCTACAGCCTTTGGCTTCACAACCATCCCTACTGGAGCTTCTTGGCTTTGCCCAGGAGGAGGATTGATGATGCCCAGGGCCTGAGGCCCCCACAGAGATCACCATGCGTGAGCCCAGGGTAACTTGCCTCATAGCAGGTAAGCCAATCTCTCGTCATTGATACAGGGGCCATTTACTTTACCCTTCCTAAGTATGCAAGACCAACAACCCCATCCTCTATCACAATAGTAGGGGTCACGGGATCAGAATACCACCCATGGATCATTCAAGCCCTTTCCTGCACCCTACATCACATCAAATTCACACACAAATTCTTAATAATGCCTCAATGCCCAGCCCCCTTACTGGGATGGGACATTCTTTTCAAATTCAAAGCTACTCTTACCCTAAACACTTTAACTCCAGCTACAATACTCTCATTACAGGCCACACCCAGACCTGCCCTTGGGGCTTCCACCTTCCCATCCCCCTCAGACTAGGTTAATCCTATCATATGGGATGCTTCTTCTCCCTCCATTGCTATGCACCATTCCCCTATCCTTGTTAAATTGCTGAACCCCTCTTTGTTCCCCAATATCCCACAGTACCCCATCGCTAACAAACACCTAACAGGATTAAAACCCATCATACACAAACTCCTTTATTCTCATCTCTCATGGCCTACCCACTCGCCTTTCAGTACACCCATCCTTCTGGTTATAAAGCGTAATGGCTCATACCATTTAGTACAGGACTGATCCTTACATGTGCTGTTCCCAACAAATTACTTGGACAGTACTACCTCAGGGGTTTTGGGATAGCCCCCACTTCTTCAGACAGGACTTAGCTCAAGACTTATCTGAACTTCCCCCAACCTCTAGCACTTTAGTACAATATGTGAATAACTTCCTCCTTTGTAGCCCCTCCTGTGAGGATTCACAGGCCCACACTGTTGCTCTCCTTAATTTCCTGGCCTCCAGCAGACATTGAGCATCCCCCAGTAAGGCCCAAATTTCTTCCCCTTCAGTCACCTATTTGGGAGTCCCCCTCCCCCCCGCCACTAGAGAAATAACAGTGGATCACAGAGTTTAATTTCTGAACTCCCTACTCCTACCACAAAGAGCAAAATTCTCTCTTTCCTGGGGCTTGCAGGATATCTCTGTGTGTGGATTCCTAACTTTGGTGTGCTAGCAAAACTGCTTTATAAGGCAGCCAAATGGGATCCTGCCATTCCTTTAGATCCCACGAAGCCCATTTATTCTCCCTTCCAGTGATTAAAAGCCCCTCTCCTTGCAGCCCCAGCTCTGTCTCTCTCAAACCAATCTCATCCTTTTATCCTATACATCACCA
>NW_007742051.1:22711-23017 GCF_000696425.1 Galeopterus variegatus
AAAAGAAAAAAGTATCAAAGTTATCGAAGAAAATCAGAGAGAAATATTAGACAACCTTAAGTGCTCAAATATCCGAATCATGGGTATTGCAGAAGGGGAGGAAAAAGGCAAATGTATTGAAAACATATTCAACAAAATAGTGGCAGAAAACTTCCCAGACATAAGAAAAACCAAAGATCTACAGATCCAAGAAGCTCAACGATCCCCAAACGTATTCAACCAAAAAAGGGCTTCACCAAGGCATGTTATAGTCAAAATGGCAAAACTCAAGGACAAAGACAGAATCTTGAAAGCTGCAAGAGAGAA
>NW_007742052.1:0-1642 GCF_000696425.1 Galeopterus variegatus
TCTCTGCTTTCCTGTCACTGAGAGTAACACTTCCACAACTGTGCTCCACGTTGTGGGTATTGCCACCTGCCCACAACTGAGCGAGTGCTCTTTGTTCCACACAGCTGCTAGTTCTTATGGCCTGGCCCACCTTTGCACAACCTCTGCATCAACCGGGCTGGGAGAAGGGGTTGTTAACTGGAAGAGACCTAAGCAAAAATGCCATGGGTTCCCATCGTTCTCACAATTTTTTTTTAATACTCAAGTGTCTTTCCTTGAATTAGTTATGACTGATAATTATAATGTTGTGCACTTTCATGAAGAGTAATTGTGCCATATCTTCTGTTTTTGCCTTATCTTTGATAGATTATAAGACCTACTCAAATCTGGATGTCCCCGTCTTTATTCTTGGAGGAAGAATAAAACTTTCATAAGAAAATTCTGAGAGAAACCACTCAACTTGAATTCTCTAGCTCTTGCCCTTGAAATATTTTCCACAATAAACAAGATTTACTTTTATATCAGAACAAGGACCTAGCAATATTTAAATTATCACTGAAGGTGGAATAAACCTGGTTTGAAAAAATGGAATACTTCTTAGTAATAATAGGAACAAACTATTGATACATGTGACATCATGGATGGTTATGCTTAGTGAACAAAAAGCTTATTTTAGAGGTTATATATTATATGATTGCATTTATCCTACTCAAAATGAACAAACTACAGAGATGGAGAACATGTTAGTTGTGGCCAGAGGACAGAGATGAAGGTGGGAGGGATGAGTATGGGATAGTAAGGGGTAGTATAAGGGAGTGTCTTTTTTTTAATTNTGACATCACCCCTGTGACAGAATCAGAGTACTTCTTGCTACCACCAAGCAAGGTGCTAAGCTCTTTGCTTTCCATTCCTTTGGCTGGAGAAAGTTTTTCTCCATCTTTGTGTTTGTCTTTTGCTGGTTCAGGGTTGCAGGATTCCCCAGTGTCCTATCTGGGATATACAGGAGGCAAAAAAGAATGCATGGAGAACTCACCACCACACTGTCCTCATGTCCCAAGATTCCTTTGCAGTCTGTCTTCTTTTCACCTTTCGGAGCTTTTCTATGTTTATTCGTTATGCTATGTCGAGAATCTTTTAGTCTGAAGAGGAAAAATGAGGGAGGAATAAAGCACTTGATATTAGGTGAATCCAGACATTATTCCATTCAGATTTTTTTTAAATCCTCTAAAAAATCCCTTTTAAATAAGCCTAACATCTGAGGGATTTCTCCAGCATCAGCATATTTAAGTGGTGGGCCACTGATTGGACAGAAGTTGAACTTAAACCCTTCAAGTCAGTAAGGCTTTTGACTGCTGCTGAGGCATCTGTGGAGAACAGGGGAGTGTGTTCAAAGCTCAGGTCATGTTAAAATATGCCCCAGTTTTGAATTTATCCTGTGGCCTTTTGTATCTCCTATGTACATGTGTGCAACTTCCTGGCCCTCTAGGAATGTGTGGATGACTTGGTTATCTTTCATCTGTGCTGTGCATTCCCACAGAGTCAATCTAGAATGTGTTTGCTTTATGCATGACCACAACCTCAGGCTAGTAGAATCACTGATCCTCTCTGCTTTCCTGTCACTGAGAGTAACACTTCCACAACTGTGCTCCACGTTGTGGGTATT
>NW_007742052.1:2415-7177 GCF_000696425.1 Galeopterus variegatus
GTCTGTATGTGGGATCTGAACCCTTGGCGGGAGCGCCACCGCGCTCTCAAGCGGCGCACTGTAGCAGTGCACCACCGGGCCAGCCCAGGGAGTGTCTTTATGGTGGTAGAATAATTCTGTACCCTGATTGTGGTGGTAGTTACATGAATATGCTCATTTAATTGAATCACATAGATTTATGTATAGACACAGCCCAGCAGCCACTGAGGTGAGCCGAGACCCATATGGCATTGGGGCTCAGTCTAAGGCCCAGGGGGAAGGTGTATTATTTCATTTTGTGTTGCTATAACAGAATACCTGAGACTGGGTAATTTATAAAGAACAGAAGTTTATTTGGCTTACGATTCTGGGACAGCTGCATCTGGCATGGACCTCAGGCTGCTTCTACTCATGGCAGAAAATGGCAGACAGCTGGTGGGTACAAGCAGATCACATGGCAAGAGGAAGCGAGAGAGAGAGGGAGGGGAGGTGCTAGGGTGCTTTAAACAACCAACTCTTGTGGGCCCTGGTAGAATAGGAAGTCACTCACTATCCTCAACTCCCAGGGAGAGCATTGATCCATTCATGAGGGATCCACCCAAATAATTCAAACAGCCCCCAACCCTGCCACATTAGGCATCAGATTTCCTCATGGGTTTTGGGAGGACAACACATCCAAACTCCATCAGAAGGGAAGTGCACACAGTCCAGCAGCGGCTGAGGTGAGCTGAGACCCATGTGGCTCCAGGGCTCAGTCTAAGGCCATGCGGGGAAGGAAAGCACACACAGCCTAACAGCTGCCAAGGTGAGCTGAGACCTGCATGGCACCAGGGGCTCAATCTATGGCCATGGAAAGCTGTAAAAAGAGTCAAGGTCATGTAATATAGACACCACCTCACCTTCTGCCACCACAAGAACAGTTCCCCATCACAGTATCATCCAGGGCCACTCTACAGGCAACTTGCCACTCACTTAACTACACTGATATAAGAAGAACCACTGGTAGAGCCTGCAAATAGAGAAGAAATCTTTATCCTCATAGCTAAACACAGAGTAACAGAAGAAGCAAGACCTATACCACGTGACCAAACATCAGAACTACAAACAAACAAGGAGTTATGACACCACCTAAGGAATACAGTAATGCTCAAATTCCGGACCCCATAGAACAGGGAATCTTTGAAATGTCTGAAAAGGAATTCCAAACAATGACCTTAAGAAAGCTTGAAGAAATAAAAGAAGACTCTATCAGAGAACACAAGTAAACAATAAAAATATAAAGAATATGAAGGCGGAAACTTACAAAGAGATTAATACTTTAAAAAAGAGTGTAGCAGAACTCCTAGAAATGAAAGATTCACTCAATGAAATAAAAAACACAACAGAGAGTTTGAGCAGCAGACTAGAGCAAGCAGAAGAAAGAATTTCAAATCTCGAAGTCGGTCTTTTTGAAATAACCCAGGCAGACAATAAAACAGAAAAAAAGAATTAAAAATAATGAAGAAAATCTAAGACAAACAGCAGACAACCTCAAGCACTCCAACATCTGAATTGTGGGTATTCCAGAAGGGGAGGAGAAAGGAGAGGTATTGAGAACCGATTCAAGGAAGTAAAACAGAAAACTTCCCAGGTGTAGGGAGAGTTGCAGACCTTCACATCCAGGGAAGTTCAAAGGTCCCTAAGCAGACTAAATCCAAAAAGATCCTATCCAAGAAACATTATACTAAAATTTACAAAGCTCAAAGTCAAAGAGAGAATCCTAAAAGCAGCCAGAGAAAAGTGTTAAGTCACCTATACGGGAACACCCATCAGACTAAGAGCAGACTTTTAAAAAGAAACCCTATAGGCCAGAAGAAAGTGGAATGATATATTCAAAACACTAAAAGAAAAAAATTGCTTAAAAGAAACCCTATAGGCCAGAAGAAAGTGGAATGATATATTCAAAATACTAAAAGAAAAAAATTGCCAACCAAGAATTCTTTACCCACCAAGGTTCTCTTTCAGAAATGAGGGAGAAATAGTGTATTTCCCAGACAAATAAAAATTGTGGGAGTTCACAACCACATGACCCACCTTGCAAAAGATTCTCAAGGGAATCCTGCATCTGGAGTCTGAATAATGATGATCACTATTACAGATACACAAGAAAGAGCAAAACCTGCCATTAAAACAAAAATGCCAGTTGAGAAAAAGTAAGAAGCTAAATCATGCCACCTCAAATTTCCAATTAACACTGAAGAAGAGAAATAAAAGGGAAAGTAATGATCAAAAGATAATTAAAACATCTAAACCAAAAGCAATTAAATGACAGGACTTAAACAATACCTGTCAATAACTACCCTAAATGGGAATGGATTAAACTCCCCATTCGAAAGGCACAGATTGACTGATTGAATTAAAAAGCTAGGCCCAAGTACATGCTATCTTCAAGATACCCATGTCACTGATAGAGACACTCACAGACTAAAAGTGAAGGAATGGAAAAAGGCATACCATGGAAATGGAAACCAAAAATGAGCAGGTACATACTGGGGGTATACCCACTACCAGAAATTATTTTTGCATAATAAGTTTAATTGATCATATCTTTTTATAAATCTTTCCTGATTTTATTAGCAATAACTGATCATTGTAGAAGATGTATTTATTTTTTGTTTTCTTTTTATTTTTTTAAATTTTACTTCTCAAAATACATTGTAGTTGTTTTTCGTGCTCCTTTACCTGTTCCTCTCCACCCCCTCTCCCCCCACCAATTCATATCTGTTCACTTGACTTAAATAGTTCAAGGAATTTTTGTGGTTATTCTGTATTCTTCCCCCCTCCATTTGTTTGTGTGTTTATTTATTATTTATTTATTTTTAGCTCCCACAAATAAGTGAGAACATATTGTATTTCTCTTTCTGTGCCTGACTTGTTTCACTTAATATAATTTTCTCTAAGTCCATTCATGTTGTTGCAAATGGTAGTATTTCATTCTTTTTTAGAGCGGAGTAGTATTCCATTGTATAGATATACCACAGTTCCTTATCTAGTCATCAGATGATGGACATTTGGGCTGGCTCCAACTCTTGGCTACTGTAAATCCAGCTGCAGTAAACATTGCAGTACAGGTATCCCCTTCGGCATGATGATTTCCATTCTTCTAGCCCTCACATCATGGGCAAGAGGGGTGACAATTAGCTTTGTATCTTATGAATGTTTCTAATAAAGAAAGAAAGAAAGAAAAATAAACTTATTATAAACTGTCTAATTTGGCTTTCAGTTTTACTATTTTTCCTCATAACAAGATGATGCAATAATTTGACCTCTGTGAGAAGTGGACTGATTGACATGGGTCACAATTTCTCTTTCAACTGAGAGACAAAATGTCAGTGGAACTTTCTGGAAAAGTCATTGTAGGCTGTGAGTAGATACTTATTTTCCTTTGGAGGGTTATAGGAGTTAGGCAATAAGAAATGTCTACAGAGGGCCGGCCTGGTGGTGCACTTGGTAGAGTGTGGTGCTTGGGAGCGCTCCCACCGAGGGTTCGGATCCCATATAGAGACCGGTCTGCTCACTAGTTGAGTGCAGTGCGGGCGCGACACCAAGGTTTGCAATCCCGTTGCCGGTCGCGGTATGGGCGCGACACCGAGGGTTGCAATCCCGTTACCAGTCATGAAAAAAGACAAAAAGGGGAAAAAAAAAAAAAAGAAATGTCTACAGAATTAGGTCCTGAAATTCACTGAAGACCAAAGAGCTGCTCCTCCAGGACTGTGCCCATGAAGACCACTGCAGCTCTGTGAGAGGACCCTGTGCAGAGCATCATCCTTTAAGTTTGTCATCACCAGACCAAACATACTGGACTGAGCAGCATCAACTTGTCTTTAGTGAGAGTCATCAGGTCCATAAATGCTGCATCATTTGCATCCCTTCTGCAGGAAAGCAGCCTGGTGCTTCACTGTTTACAGAACAAATTGAGCAAAATGAAAATGACAAGGCTTTAATTTATTGAAAAGACTCTTCTAGAAGTATCTTTCCAGAAATAGAATTCTTCCTTGAAAGGAGTATCCTTTGGCCTGGTAAGGAGGCAAAAATTTATTTTTGTAATTGAATGCAAAATATTTTTATCATCATTATATTTAAACTAGTACAGCTGCTTCTGTGTTTATGATGGGGTTATGTCCCAATAAACCCATTATAAATTCAAAATATTGGAAGTTAAAAATGCATTTAATACACCTAAACTACTCAACAGCATAACTTAGTCTAGCCTACCTTAAACATGCTCAGAACACTTATGTTAACCTACAGGTGGGCAAAATCATCTAATGCAAAGTCTATCTTACAATAAAGTGTTGAAAATCTCATGTAAAAACAAAACAAAACAAAACAAAAACAAGCAGGTAGTAGCTATTTTTATATCAGAAATATAGACTTTAAACCAAAACACATAAAAAGAGACAAAGAAGGCAAATATGTACGCATGCAATACTGGAGCACCCAGATATATAAAGCAAACACTCTTAGATCTAAAGGAAGAAATAGACCCTAATACATGAATAGTGGGAAACCTGAACACCCCTCTCTCAGTATGAGACAGATTTTCCAGGAAACAAAACAACAAAGAGACAGGATTTTTTTTTTTTTTTTTTTTTTTTTTTTCGTGACCGGCAATGGATCGCAACCCTCAGTGTCGCGCCCGTACCAGACCGGGACTGGCAACGGGATCGCAACCCTCGGTGTTGCTCCCGCACCTTGCTCAGCCAGTGAGCGGCCGGTCTGTATGTGGGATCCGAACCCTCGG
>NW_007742052.1:8177-11887 GCF_000696425.1 Galeopterus variegatus
GGCCGGTCTGTATGTGGGATCCGAACCCTCGGCGGGAGCGCCGCCGCACTCCCAAGTGGCGCACTGTAGCAGTGCGCCACCGGGCCGGCCCAAGAGACAGGATTTTAATTACACCTTAGACCAACAGGACCTGGCAGACATATACAGAACATTTCATACCACAAGTAGAGAATATACTTTCTTCTCATCAGCACATGGAACATTCTCCAGGCTAGACCACATACTGAATCAAATCTAGTCTCAGCAACTTTTAAAAAATTGAAATCATTCCAAGTATCTTTTCAGATCACAATGGACTAAAACTGGAAATCAATAACAAGTAAAACCATAGAAACTATATAAACACATGGAAACTAAACAATAGGCTCCTTAATAACCTATGGGCCCAAGAACAAATTAAACAGGAAATCAAAAAATTTCTTGAAACTAATGAGAATAAAGATACATCATACCAAAACCTGTGGGATACTGCATAAACAGAACTAGGAGTGAAGTTTATTGCAATAAATGCTTACCTCAAAAGAATGGAAAGACTTCAAATAACCAACTTAACACTATACCTCTAAGAACTTGGAAAACAACAACAATCCATTCCTAAAGGTAGTAGATGTAAAGAGATAATTAAGATCAGAGCAGAACTAAGTGAAATAGAGACCCAAAAAAGGACAGAAAAGATCAATGAATCTATAAGCTGGTTCTTTGCGAAGATAAATAAAATAGACAAACCATTAGCTAGGTTAACCAAAAAAAAAAAAAAAAAAAAAAAGAAGAAGAAAAAGAGTAAAGACCCAAATAACAAAAATCAGAAACAAAAATGGAGAGATTACAACTGATAGCACAGAAATACTAAGAATCATTAGAGGCTATTATAAACAACTGTATGACAACAAATATGAAAACCTTGAAGATATGGACACATACAAACTACCCAGACTGGACCAAGAGGAGATAGAAAACCTGAACACACCAATAACAAGCAATGAGACTGAAGCAGTAATCAGCAATCTTCCAACAAAGAAAAGCACAGTTCCAGATGGCTTTACAGCTGAATTCTACCAAACCTTTAAAGAGGAGTTAATACCAATTCTCCTCAAACTATTCTAAATAATTGAAAGAGAAGCCATTCTCCCAAACTCAGTCTATGAGGCCAACATAACTCTGATACCAAAACCAGATAAAGACAGCAACAACAAAGAAAATTACAGGCCAATATCCTTGATGAACATAGATGCAAAAATCCTGGGCCGACCCGGTGGCGCACTGGAGAGTGCACCGCTTGGGAGCATGTTGGCACTCCCGCTGAGGGTTTGGATCCCATGTGGAGACCGATTCCCGCTCACTGGCTGAGCGCGGTGCGGGCGCAACACTGAGGGTTGCGATCCCGTTGCCAGTCCCCGGTGCGGGCGCAACACCGAGGGTTGCGATACTCGTGTAATAATATACACCCAAGGAAAAAAGTTTTACTAATCGTAGATTCACAGGGAACTTCTAATGTAGGGCCGGCCCGGTGGCGCACTGGAGAGTGCACCGCTTGGGAGCGTGTTGGCACTCCTGCTGAGGGTTTGGATCCCATGTGGAGACCGATTCCCGCTCACTGGCTGAGCGCGGTGCAGGCGCAACACTGAGGGTTGCGATCCCGTTACCGGTCAGTAAAAAAGACAAAAAGGAAAAAAGCATCCTCAACAAAATATTAGCAATCAGAATACAGCAACACATCAAAAAAGTTATACACCATCATCAAGGGGGATTCATCCCAGGGATGCAAGGATGATCAACATATGAAAGTCAATAAATGTGATACGTCTCACCAATAAGCTGAAGGACAAAAATCATGTAATTATCTAAATAGATGCTGAAAAGCATTTGACAAAATTCAACATATCTTCATGATAAGGACTACCAACAAATTAAGTAATGATGGAAAGTATCTCAACACAATAAAAGCCATCTATGACAAGCCTACTGCCAGTATCACCCTGAATGAGGAAAAACTGAAGGCTTTTCCCTTAAGAACAGGAACAGGACAAGGATGTCCACTCTCACCACTTCTATTTAATGTAGTACTGGAGGTACTAGCCAGAGCAATCAGGGAGGAGAAAGAAATAAAGGGCACCCAGATCAGAAATGATGAATTCAAACTGTCTCTGTCTGCAGATGACATGATACTATGTATAGAAAAACCTAAAAACTCTATCAAAAAACTCCTAGAGCTGGTTAATAACGTTTCAGTAACATTGGAAGATACAAAATAAATGCCCCCAAATCAGTTGCATTTATATGATATAATAATGAGCTAACAGAAAGAGAAATCAAGAAAGTAAGGTCATTTACAACAGTCACACACACACAAAATACCTAGGAATCAACTTAACCAAGGAGTTGAAAGATCTCTACAATGAGAACTACAAACCACTATTGGAAGAATTTAAAAAGACACAGAAAGATGGAAAGATATTCCATACCCTTGGACTGGAAAAATTAACATTGTGAAAATGTCTATACTACCCAAAGCCATCTACAGATTCAATTCAATCCACATCAAAATACAAATGACAGTCTTCATAGAAATGGAAAAAACAACCTCAACCTTCATATGGAACAACAAAAGGTCCCAAATAGCCAAAGCAATCCTGAGCAAAAAAATAAATAAATAAATAAATAAATAAAGCCAGAGGCATAACATTACCTGACTTCCAATTATACTACAAAGCAAAACAGCATGGTACTGGCCTAGAAAAAGACACTCAGACCAGTGGAGTAGAATAGAGAACCCAGAAATCACTCCTCAGCCTTAAAGCCATCTGATATTTGAAAAGGGAACAAAGATATGCATTGGGGAAAATACTGCCTCTTCAATAAGTGGTGCTGGGAAAATTGGATATCCATAGGCAGAAGAACAAAACTAGACATGCACCTCTCACCATATACTAAAATCAACTCAAAATGGATTAAAGACTTAAGTCTAAGACCTGAAACTGTAATATTACTAAGAGAAAATATAGCTGAAATACTTCAGGAAGTAGGTCTGGGCACAGACTTTATGAACAAGAGACCAAAAGCACCAGTAACAAAAGAAAACATTAACAAATGGGACTCTATCAAACTAAAATGCTTCTGCACAGCAAAGGAAACAATCAGCAGAGTGAAACGACAACCTACAGAGTGAAACAACAACCTACAGAGTGGGGGAAAATTTTTGCTAACTATGCATTTGACAAGGGAGTAATATCCATAATATACAAGGAAGTCAAGCAATTACACAGTAAAAAAACCCAAATAACCCAATTAAAAATGGGCAAAGGAACTGAATAGACATTTTTGAAAGGAAGACATACAAATGGCCAACAGATACATGAAAAATGATCAGCGTCACTAGTCATCAGGGAAATGCAAATTAAAACCACATTGAGATGTTTCACCCCAGTTAGACTGGCTATCATCAAAAAGACAGAGTATAACAAATGCTGCCGAGGGTGTGGAGAGAAGGGAATACTACGCTGTTGGTGGGACTGTAAATTAGTACAACCACTATGGAAAACAGTATGGAAGTTTCTCAAACAACTACAGGTAGATCTTCTTTTTTTTTTTTCCTTTTTGTCTTTTTTACTGACCGGTAATGGGAACCGGCAACGGGATCGCAACCCTCGGTGTTGCGCCCGCACCGGGGACTGGCAACGGGATCGCAACCCTCGGTGTTGCGCCCGCACCGG
>NW_007742052.1:12698-13719 GCF_000696425.1 Galeopterus variegatus
GGAACCGGTCTCCACATGGGATCCGAACCCTCGGTGGGAGCGCCACTGCACTCCCAAGTGGCGCACTCTCCAGTGTGCCACCGGGCCGGCCCCAGGTAGATCTTCTATATGATCCAGCAATCCCACTTCTGGGTATATAACCAGAGGAATCAAATCATCATGTTGAAGGGACACCTGCACTCTCATGTTCATCACAGCTCTGATCACAATAGCCAAGACCTGGAACCAATGTAAATGTCCATTGATGGATGGTTGGGTAAGAAAAATGTGATATATACACCATAGAATACTACTCTGACATAAAAAAGAATGAAATTCTCCCATTTCCAACAACACAGATGAGCTTGGAGAAACTCATGTTGAGTGGAATAAGCAAAGCACAGAGGGATAAATTCTTCATGTGCTCACTCATAAGTGGGAGATAAGAGAGAAAGAAGGAAGGAAAGAAAGACCACAGTGGGGCTTTGGATTTGCAGACGGAGAGAACATACCTAGGGATTTAAAGTGGATTGGGGAAAGAGGGGTGGGGAGGAAAGTCAGGGAGTATTGGAAGAATAATTGGCTGGGGGACAGTGGACATAATCAAAATTTGTGGTAAAAGGCATGCTGCCAGTATGGATCTGGCCATCACAGTGTACACAAGAGTGGTGACAATTTGCTGTGGACTGCATGAATATTCATAACCAATAAAAAAACTTAATAAAAAAATTTTGAAAAAAAATTTATGTGTAGATACATACACACACGTATATTAAACTGCTGAAAGCTGACTAAGGTCTGTGGTGTAGTTAACACTAGTGCTCTACTGTCAATTTCCTAGTTTTGCTATGTTGGAAGATGTCACTATGGAAGGAAGCTGGATGAAGTTTGACCGAATATATGTGTTACTTTTGCAACTTCCTGTTAATCTATAAATAAAAATATACTTCAAAATAAAAAGTTAAAAAAAATAAACGACTGGTCACAAGCACAAGCAGAAGTTCATACACATGGGCCGGCCCGGTGGCGCACTGGAGAGTGC
>NW_007742052.1:14323-17571 GCF_000696425.1 Galeopterus variegatus
CCCTCGGGCGGGAGCGCCGCCGCACTTCCCAAGCGGCGCACTATACAGTGCGCCACCGGGCTGGCCGCAATCACTTCTTTGTGGATATTTTTCTACCGATCAGGATCTTTATCAGTTATTATATCTGAGTTCAGCTCCTTCAAAGAGACATCAACAGTGTGATCTCCACTCCACACAGGAACACTTGAGTCTCCATGCTCTTCAAGGATCCACCCATGATAGCTTTCATAGTAGATGCCAAGATTGTGCTCAATCAAGAAATGGAAATGAGCAATATCTAGATTACAGCCACTTCCAACAACACAGTTTTAGGGAAATGCACTCAACTTCCTGGCTACATAGGTTAAGCCATCCACTGGATTGGAAACAACAATCAGTTTGCTGAGGTGATTGTATTGGATACTACTGGAAATCACTAATTTAAAGATGGCCACAGTTCACCGAACTAGATTAAGTCATGTTTCTCCTTTTGCTTGGTGTGCACCTGCTGCGATAATATGATAATCACTTGGTTGGAATATGCAGTGACAAAGTAATCTGTGCTGAAGACACTATTTGGCATTTTCATAAAAGGACTGTCAAGTGGAAGATCCATAGTCTCACCCTTCAGTTTGCCTTCATCAACATCTACAAGGGCAAGTTCATCATCACTCAGGCCTTTTAATAAGAGATTGTTAGTACAGACCAGGCCAGCTGACCCATTCCTGTGCTGGAGATCTTATTATGATGAACAGACTCCTTTGAAGTGAAATTCTTAATAAACTGACTCTTCACAATCTCCATCTTGGACTTGGGGGTGAAAAGCCAGGCACCCCTGAGCAGGCCTGGTGCAGAAACTCGACAGCAGGGGAAGGACCGACTCTGAGTTACTGCAACACTAAAATCTCACCAGAGAGGATACTGCTTCTTGTGCCAAAGGAAAGCCTGGGATTGAAAGTCCCAATTAAAAACGATTCAAGAAGGCAAGGCCGCGCGGCCGGGCTGGGACCAGGCGGCGGCTGGCAGAGGCGCTTCCTCGAGCTTGAGCTTGACGCGAGGACTCTGTTCCCCGCGGCCCGCCCGCCCGCCGGCCTCGCCGCCACCTCCCTCGCTCCCCGAGCGCGCCGNGTCACAAGCACAAGCAGAAGTTCATACACATGGGCCGGCCCGGTGGCGCACTGGAGAGTGCCCCACTTGGGAGTGCGGTGGCGCTTCCGCCGAGGGTTCGGGTCCCATGTGGAGACCGGTTCCCGCTCACTGGCTGAGCACGGGGCGGGCGCAACACCGAGGGTTGCGATCCCGTTACCGGTCAGTAAAAAAGACAAAAAGGAAAAAAAAAAAAGAACTTCATACACATAGGGGAATTCTAACATTATATTTTCTTAAAATGGAAGCTTGTTAACAATGATTTTTCTTACAGATTTGATTTTAATCTGGTAAAAGCAAAGATATGTTGAATCAGAAAAAAGAAAGTAAATTTTCATGAAATAAAGGATTATTTTGCTTATATAAGTTTTTTATTGAAATATTTTAAATGAATAAAAGTACATTTTTCTTATGTCTATATAACATGTGCAATTAAATGCAGATTATTTAAAAGGACTCAAAATATAAAAATTGAGCATAACAAACATTACTAAATTATACATAAATTATTATTGATGATAATATTCTACCTAGAATTATAATTAGAGAAAGTTTCCATGACATTAATTATATCTGCATCTTTATAAATAACAGTGAGGCTTCTTCCTCCAATGCCCTGGGGATTGTATAATCCCAGATGGGAAGTTCACATCTACTGTCATGAATTAGGGTATAAAGAGAAACACCATTATTTCTGCCCTGCATTTTTAATCACTATGAGGAGGTCCTACGAGAGATCTTCTGGATTCCTAAACAGGTCCAGAAGAATTATAAGCCTTAAGCAAATGCCATGTGCTATATGACATGGTGGCTCTGGTGTTGAGTCTCTGGTTTTCCTTCACACTCGTGTGGCAAATTTGTAACTGGAAGTTTGACGTACACCTCAGAATGATTCCTGGAACCCTCAGATTGTGAGATCTATGCTATGATGCTTTTGCCCGTCAAGGGAGAAGATTCTGTGACAACATCTCATCAGATCTGATACCTCCGAAGCTAGTTCTTCCCCCAGGACAGTGGAGGCGAAACACAGAGTTCTCTGAATGCAGGAAGGGTGAGCTAATCCAGTTTCTATTTTTCTCTCTCACTCTGTATGTTGCTGAAAAATGCAAAAAAAAAAAAAAAAGCATTTATTGAATAACAAGAAACTCAACAGTATGAAGCTCTGTCTACTGCCTGCTTTCATCTTATCCTTTGTCTTGGCTTCATTGTCAGTCCAGTGGCAGGAAAGCTATGGCAGCTCCTGGTGACACATTCAGAACATAGCAGCATCACAGGAAGGAAAGATTTGTCTCTTTCTTAAAAAACGATACTGACATGTTCTCTCTCTCTCTCTGTATATATATAAACTCATATATATATATACACGTGTGTGTGTGTGTGTGTATATATATGTGAGTTTTCATGTCATCAGAATACAGCACAGTTTGGTAAATGTTTACAGACTTCACAACTATACAACCAGCATCCAAATTAATCATGTTCCTCTTTCATGGTTTCCTGCAAAGACCTGGGAAAGCACATTCACCTTCCTTTCTTCATCCTGTGTCTAGCTAGCATGGAACAGCGGAGAATGTCTAGAAACACAGGGGTGTATGGGAATTAAAAATCTCAGGCTACCAAGGGTCTCCTCAGTACGGTTATCAATTGTTGACTTCATGAATTCTTGTAGTAAAGTATCTGGAAACCCCATAGACTAAAAGGACTCCCTTTAGGAAGCGGAATATTGGTACGGTCTCCGCGCTAAAGGGAACCTCTCTTACTTGCCAGCCATCACCGGGGAAGTGAGGTGTCTAGTAGAATAATGGAAATATTAGTAGAAACTAGGAATTGAAGGGCCAGATTAACAAAAGAGAGAGATGGGAGACATTCCCCACACCCCAAGCTCATAGTAGGTACACTTGTACCTCAGCTATTCCACCTCTCTATCTTCTAGTAAGGACAGGAACAATTTTTTGTCACATTCAGCTCATGCAGACAGAAGACAGAGTGACTGAAATGCTGAAGAGTGGTTGTGGCCGTACGTTTGGACCCCTTGAAACAAAAAAACACTCACCTGAATTCTGCCAGTCTGAGTCCCATCTTTATGAGTGAGGGTTTGTAAGGAGAGAGCTGGGTTCTCTATT
>NW_007742052.1:17913-18704 GCF_000696425.1 Galeopterus variegatus
AATGGAATTTTCTTCTGTCCCCACAGAGTTTTGAAGATAAGAATGCTGGCTAGCAATAGCTCCTCAGCGACTGAATTTATTCTTGCTGGATTAACAGATCGTCCAGAGCTCCAGCAGCCCCTCCTTTGCCTCTTTATAATGATCTACATTGTCACCATGGTCGGCAACCTTGGCTTGATCACTCTTATTGGTCTAAATTCTCACCTCCACACCCCCATGTACTATTTCCTCTTCAACCTCTCCTTCATTGATTTTTGTTACTCTTCTGTTTTCTCTCCCAAAATGCTGATAAACTTTGTATCAAAGAAGAATGTCATTTCCTATGTTGGGTGCATGACTCAGCTGTTTTTCTTTCTCTTCTTTGTCATCTCTGAATGCTATATGTTGACCTCAATGGCCTATGATCGCTATGTGGCCATCTGTAATCCATTGCTGTATAAGGTCACCATGTCCCCTCAGGTCTGTTCTGTGCTGTCTTTTGCTGCATATGTGATGGGATTTGCTGGAGCCGCTGCGCACACAGGGTGCATGCTCAGACTAACCTTCTGCGATGCCAACATCATCAACCATTACTTGTGTGACATACTCCCCCTCCTCCAACTTTCTTGCACCAGCACCTATGTCAACGAGGTAGTGGTTCTTGTTGTTGTGGGTATTAATATCACAGTACCCAGTCTTACCATCCTAGTTTCTTACATTTTCATCTTCACTAGCGTTCTTCATATCAAGTCCACTCAAGGAAGATCAAAAGCCTTCAGTACTTGTAGCTCTCACATCATTGCCCTTTCTCT
>NW_007742052.1:19489-21507 GCF_000696425.1 Galeopterus variegatus
AAAAAATGTATTAATTGATTATTAATTGACACAAAAATTGTACATATTTATAGGGAATAGTGGTGTGATGTTTCCATACATGTCTACAATGTGTAATAATAAAATTAGGGTAATTGGCTTATTTATAACCTCACATGTTTATTATTTCTTTGTGGTGAAAACATTCAAAATCCTCTCTTCTTGCTATTTTGAAATACATATCATTAACTAAAGTCACCCTACTGTGCAACAGAACACTAGGACTTATTCCTCCTATCTAACTAATTTTTACCCACTGACCCACCTTTCCTCATTCTCCCCTCACCCCTACTCTTCTTAGCTTCTGGTAATCACTATCCTACTCTCTATCTCTTTGAGATCAACTTTTTTAGATTCCACATATAAGTGAGATCATGCAGTATTTATCTTTCCGTGCCTGGATTATTTCACATAACACAGTGTCCTCCAGGCTCATCCATGTGGCTGAAAATGATAGGATTTCATTCTTTTTCATGGATGAAGACTATCCTGTTGTGTAAGTATATCACATTTTATTTATTCATTCATCTGCTAATGGATAGTCAGGTTGATACACGGCTGCAATAAACATGGGTGTGCAGATATCTCTTTAACATACTGATTTCTTTTCCTTTGGATACATTCCCAGTATTGGGATTGCTGGATCAAATAGTAGTTCTATCTTTAGTTTTTTGAGAAACCTTTATACTATTTTCCATAAAGCTTGTACTAATTCACATTCCCACAGGGTGTAAGATTCTCTTTCTCTGCATCTTTGCCAGCATTTGCTACTTTGTGTCTTTTTGTTAAGAGCCATTATAACTGGGTTGTGATGATATCTTATTGTGGGTTTGATTTGCATTGCCCTCATGATTAGTGAAGTTTGAACACTTTTTTTTACACACCTATTGGCCATTTTTATGTCTTCAATAGAGAAATGTCAATTCAGTCTGTTTAAAAATTGTATTATTTAGTTTTTTGCTTTGTTTTGTTTTTTGCTTTTGCTACTGACTTGTTTGAGTTCCTTGTATAATCTGATAGTTAGTTCCTTGTCAAATGAGAACTTATTCTTCCTATCTAAATATTTTTATAGTTTGCAAATATTTTCTCCCATTCTGTAGTTAGTCTTCCTTTATTGTTTCCTTTGCTGTGCAGAAGCTTTATAGTTTGATGTAATCTCATTTGCCTATTTTCGATTTTGTGGCTTGTGCTTTTGAGGGCTTATTCAAAAAGTAGTTGCCCAGACGAATGTCATGAAGTATTTCTCCTATTTTCTTCCCTAGTAATTTCATTGTTTTGGGTCTTACCTCTAAGTCTTTAACCTATTTTGAGTTGAAGTCGTGAGAAACAGGGGTCAAGTTGCATTCTTATGCATGTGGCTATCCAGGTTTCCTGGCACCATTTATTGAAGAGACTGTCTGTAATTCTCGTTTTATACTTTTTCTTTCTCCTGGGCTATTCCTAACCAGGACAAATATGGTGAATTTTGTAAGTCACAAAGAGTTAAAATTACGGCTTTCTCACAGACATGCTAACTATGATAGAAGCATTCTGATTTTTGAAATCAATATTGTTACTGGTATAGGCAGCAGAATTTGATAACATACCTTATTACATGCAGTGTGTTGCTTAAAGCAAAATCAGATCCCCTTGATTTTGTCCTTTTCATCTAATGATCACTTTTTATTTTATTATTCTAACTTTTCTTACTCCCTTTGAGAATGGCAAAGTCTATACCACTTGCCCACTGCTTCTGAGAAACCCTATAAGATCAGTACATTTGATATTGAAGAAAGTATGTATAACTCCACCTTTTATTGCCAAATACAGCACCAACAGAAGATAACTGGAGAAACAATATATATGTTTCTGAGGATTTCAATAAGGAGGAAGTGTGGTATACATTATAAAACTTGCATTCATCACTTTCTAAAATGGTTTCGAATACTTTGGTTTTTTCAATTATTCTTTTTATTTTAACATTTACATTTGCATATTTATGAGACACAATGTGTTGTTTC
>NW_007742052.1:22082-24325 GCF_000696425.1 Galeopterus variegatus
GAAACAATATATATGTTTCTGAGGATTTCAATAAGGAGGAAGTGTGGTATACATTATAAAATTTGCATTCATCACTTTCTAAAATGGTTTCGAATACTTTGGTTTTTTAAATTATTCTTTTTATTTTAACATTTACATTTGCATATTTATGAGACACAATGTGTTGTTTCAATACATCCATATACTGTACAATGATTCACTTAGGGGAGATAGCATAGTTTAGGTGGCCCCATTAGTCCACCACTTCATGGTTCTTACTGTGAATGCTTGTTTTCACTTAAAGGAAAATACTGCATATTAAGTAAGTAGAAATATTTTTGACAATGTTTTACTTATCCAATGAGGTTTACCATAAAAAAGTGTATATAACTGATAGTCTTACAAATAGTTTGTAAGCTTACTTATCTTTGTCTCACCAATAAGACATAAAGCATATTTAATGTAGAGGCTATTTCCTATTATTACTCTATTTCTCCAATGCTTTTCCCATTTGTTTATTTAGAATGTCAGATATATTGTGAGATCAAGATATACTTGTTGAAATGGAGTATCTTATTTGGATAATACCAATAATAAATTTCTTATTATAAATAATAATGACATATAATAAATAGCAGCAATAATAAAACAGAAAAACTTTGAGGTTTTATTTATTTTTCTGGAGGTGGGCTGTGGCAGCCTTAGAGAAGCACTGCTCAGCTTCCCTTCAAGAGAACCAGCTGTGGGAGGTATAGTTGACTGAAAGTCTACTGCTGATACTCCTTTGGATCCACCATCATGTGTAAGCACAGTCTATGCTTGTTCAGTGATGCCCTCCACCAATAACTTAGCGTGGTGGGTGGGACTTGCTGGAGCTGGTCAATTTCTGCCTAACACAGGTCTCTTTGGATAGGAAATTTTTCCTTAGAGACTTCCTATCATGCCGACCAAGACANGTACACATCTTATCATTTGTGGCATTTCAATTTTAGGGCTCCCTAAAATGACAAAAAAGGACTCATATAACTAATTTTGAAAATTAACATAAGGCTATGGTAATGAAGGTGGACTGGTTTTGTCTTAAAGAAATGCAAATAAATCCATGGGATAAAATAAAATATGCAGTAAGAGATCCTCACTTATACAGTGAACTGTTTGTTGAACAAGCAATAAAATAATTCCATAGGAAAAGGAGAAGCTTTTAAGCAACCGATGCTGGAAGTGCTACTCATCCATAAGGAAAACAATGACATCTATAACTCACAAAAGAATTAACCCAAAATGGTTAAATCATACACAAAAAAGCTTAAACTATAAATCTTCTAGAAGAAAATATAGAAAAGTATGTTGGTGTAGACATAAATTTCCTAGACATAATTAAAAAAATTACAAAAGAAAAAATAAAGTAAAATAAACTTTATTAAAATGAGAACATCCTTTTAGGAGAATAAATACTCACAGGCAAGTGAAAGGTGGAAGACTTTTTGTAATACGTATATCAGATAAAGGTACTGTGTCCAGAATATATATCTCAGTAATTAGAAGATATATCAGTAATAAAAAGACCATTTAATACATGGACAAGTGATTTGAAAGACACATCCTAAAGGGACACATCCCATGGGACAAAGTAAAAGATTCAGAAAGAGATCCTCACTTACACAGTCAATTTTTTGTTGACTAAGCAGTAAAGTAATTCCACAGGGAAAGGAGAAGCTTTTAAGCAACTGTTGCTGGAAGTGCTACTCATCCATAAGGAAAACAATGACATCTATAACTCACAAAGGAATTAAACCAACGGTTAAATCATACACAAAAAAGCTTGAACTATAAATCTTCTAGAAGAAAACATAGAAAAGTATATTGGTGAAGACATAAATTTCTTCGGCATAATTAAAAAATTACAAAATAAAAAATAAAGTAAAATAAACTTTATTAAAATGAGAACATCTGTTAAGGAAAGAAAATACTCACAGCAAGTGAAAGGTGGAAGAACTTTTGTAATACGTATATCAGATAAAGGTACTGTGTCCTCTTATATATAGAGTCATTAATCTAGATATATCAGTAATAAAAAGACCATTTAATACATGGGCAAGTGATTTGAAAGACACATCCGAAAGGAAGGCACGCAGGTGACCAATAACCACAGTCAAATGTGCTTGACTTGCGCTCCCTTAGATGTATAATCAGGAGCTGGACAGCAGCTACCATCTAATAACTAATGGTGTGTGAGTCTCAGTTTCCTTGGTAATCTCTCTAAT
>NW_007742052.1:25200-26294 GCF_000696425.1 Galeopterus variegatus
GCACATTCGCTGGAGACAAATTCCTCTACTCCTTCCGGAAAATCACTAACATGATAGAAAAGGGGTTTACAAAAGGTATTAATTTGAAAGGACAAAACAAACCAAGAAACCAACAAACAAAAGCCCCAGGAGAATCACAGCAACCACAACATTTTGGAAGTTAGAAAGCAGATTACTTAGCAATATCAGATTTAGCATACTCACAACATCTGATATGAAGATAAAACTGGGGAAAACAATCTACACCAGACCATCTCTCATATGCTAAGGATTTTGAGGCACCAAATATCTTTAGAAGAAGGAAAGTAGGGAGAAAACAATATGCTTAAAAGTCTGTTTAGGCAGTAATTAGATCATCAGATGTCTTCTACCTATCTATGCAGCCCGATGACTGCTTTCTTTTTTTAATTTATTGCTTATGAATATTCATTGGTACAGAGCAAATTGTCACCACTCTTGCCTAAGATGTGTTGACCAGATCCATACTGGCAGCATATCCATTACCACAAATTGTGGTTATACCCCATGGCCCCCACTCAATTATCCCCTCAATTATTCCTGAACTCCCTCCCCCTTTCCCCACTCCACTTTGTATTCATAGGTATGTTCTCTACCTCTGCAAGTCCAACACAAGCGAATGGTCTCAATTCATTTTCTGCAAGTGACTATCTAGTATTACCAGCACCATATATTGGAGAGACTGTTCTTTCTCCAATATAGGTTCTTGGTACAGGAAGAAAAGAAGGATGCCCACTCTCACCAGTCCTATTTAACATAGTATTGGAATTATTAGCCAGAGTAACCAGGCAAGAAAAAGAAATAAAAGGCATACAAATTGGAGAGGACAAAGTCACACTGTCTTTAGGTACTAACAAAATGATCTAATATGTAGAAAAACCTACAGATTCTACCAAAAAACACTTACAGCTGATTAACAACTTCAGTAATGTTGCAGGAGACAAAATCAACACCCCAAACTCAATAGTGTTTTTAACTCTAGTAGCAAACTAGTAGAAATTGAAATAAAGAACGCAAGCCCATTTATAATAGTTGCCAAAAAATAAAATACCTAGGTATCAATTTAACCAATGAAG
>NW_007742052.1:26968-28894 GCF_000696425.1 Galeopterus variegatus
AAGCCCATTTATAATAGTTGCCAAAAAATAAAATACCTAGGTATCAATTTAACCAATGAAGCGAAAGTTCTCTACAAGGAGAACTACAAAGCACTACTGAAAGAATTTAAAGAGGACACAAAAAGGTGGAAAGACATAACATGCCATTGGATGGGAAGAATTAAATCAGGAAAAGGTCCATTATACCCAAAGCAATGTACAGATTCAATGCAATGCCATCAAAATACCAATGAAATTCTTCACAGAAACAGAAAAAGCAATCTAAACATTCATATGCAACAACAAAAGTCCCTGAATGGCCAAAGGAAGCCTAAGCAAAAAACAAATAAATAAACAAACCCACAGGCATAACACTACCCCACTTCAAATTATATTACAAAGCTATTGTAACCAAAACAGCATGGTACTGGCATAAAAATTGAGACTCTGAACAATGGAGCAGAATAGAAAACTCAGGAATCAACTCACATACTTACAGGCAACTGATCTTTGACAAAGGCAGCAAGACCATACGTTGGGAAAAAGACTGCCTCTTCAATAAATGGTGCTGGGAAAACTAGACATCCATATGCAAAAAATGAAACCGGACCTGTACTTCTCATCGTAAACCAAAATCTACTCAAAATGGATTAAAGACTTAAAAATAAGTCCTGAAACCATAATGCTACTAAAGGAAAATATAGGGGAAACACTCCAGGTAATAGGACTGTGCAGACTTTATGAATAAGACCCCAAAAGCACAAACAACAAAGAAAATGGGATTATATCAAACTAAAACGCTTCTGTATAGCAAAGGAAACAATCAACAGAGCAGAAAGACAACCTACAGAATGGGAGAAAATATTTCCAAACTATACATCCAACAAGGGATTAAAATCCAGAATATGCAAAGAACTCAAACAACTATATAGTAAAAAACCAAATAATCCAATTAAGAAATGGGCAAAGGAGATGAATAGACAGCTTTTTAGGAAGACATCCAAATGACCAACAGGTACAAGAAAAATGCTCTGCATCACTTGTCATCAGAGAAATGCAAATCAAAACCACTGGAAGGAAGGGAAGGAGGAAGGGTTGGAGATAAGGAGGGAAGAAGGAAGGAATAAAGGAAAGATAGAAAGACCAAAACAACATGTTGAACTTCAGAAGGAGAGGAAAAAAACTTAAGGATACTAGAGAAGGGAGTGAGGGAGGGAGAGGTCAACTGGTACATGAAACAATGCTCAGCATCACTAGTCATCAGAGAAATGCAAATCATCACCACATTGAGATATCATCACACCCCAGTTAGACTGGCCACTATTAAAAAGACCGAGAATAACAAATGCTGATGAGGATGCAGGGAGAGGGGAACTCTTCTATATCGTTGGTGGGACTGTATGTTAGTGCAGCCATTATGGAGAACAGTATGGCGCTTTCTCAAACAACTACAAATAGAGCTACCATATGATCCAGCAATCCCACTCCTGGGTTTATACCCAACGGAATGGAAATCGACATGTCAAGGGGATACTTCCACTCCCATGTTCATTGCAGCTCTGTTTACAATAGCCATAATATGGAACCAACCTAAGTGTCCATCAGTGGGTGACTGGATAAAGAAAATGTGGTATAAATACACAATGGAATACTACTCAGCCATAAAAAAGAATGAAATTCTGCCATTTGCAGCAACATGGATGAGTCTGGAGAAAGTTATGTTAAGTGAATTAAGCCAAACTAGGAAAGAGAAATAACAGATGTTCTCACTTATAACTGGGATATAAGAAAGAAAGAAAGAGAGAGAGTGAGAAAGAGAAAAGACCACAACAATTCATTGAACTTTCAAGAGGTGAGAACAAACCTAAGGTTATTGGAGATGGGGAGAGAGACAGAGGGGTTTTGGGGAGGGACAGGTCAGGTAAAGGGCATAAGAAAAAAATTATG
>NW_007742052.1:29436-30241 GCF_000696425.1 Galeopterus variegatus
GAGAGACAGAGGGGTTTTGGGGAGGGACAGGTCAGGTAAAGGGCATAAGAAAAAAATTATGATTTGTAATAATGAATATGCTAATAAGAATAAATAAATAAAGTTATTCATCGGCTAGGACAAATTTGAGCACAACTTTAAAAAAATATATATATATATTCAACAGATACCCACACGGAGATGACTCAGACATTAGAATTATCCGAGAATAATTTTACAGCACAGTCAGTTACAAACACTCTTGAAACAAATGAGAAAAATGTTTAAAATCTTAGCAAAAAACTAAAGGTATATAAAAGATGGGACTTTTGCTTCTGTGAAGATAAGTAAGTTGCTTTAAGTTTTTTGAAAACATTTAAATAAAGCTGCTATAAACATTCACATGCAGGTTTTCTGTGTGGAAGTGTATTTTCGTTATCAATTCAGTAAATACCTAAAACGAAGATGGATCATAATATGAGAGTATGTTTACCTTTATCTGAACCCACCAAATTCTCTTCCAAAATGTCTGTACCATTGTGCATTTCCATCAGCAGTGAATGATAGTTCCAATTCTTCCACGTTCTTGTCAACATTTGAAATTATTACTTTTTCAACTTTAGCCATTCCAATGGGTGTGTAGTAGTATCTGTTTGTCTTATAAATTGTCATAAAGAGGCAAAGAAATATCATGATTTGCAAGAATGAATAGGCTAAGAGTAAATAAAAATATGAAAACAAATAAATATTTAAAAAAAGATTTTATTTTGATGCTGTGCACTAATTTCTCTTGAAGAGTTACATATGCAAGTATGGAATTTCTGGG
>NW_007742052.1:31947-33989 GCF_000696425.1 Galeopterus variegatus
GACCTGTGTTTGGTGTTGAGTTTTTGGTTACAACAACAAAGCATAATCCCTGAAAGAAACAGATTGGTACATTGGACTTTATTAAAATTAAAAACTCCTTGGTGACCATCACATACATCTGATAAAGAACTTGCATCAACAATACACAAAGAACCCTTAAAATTCAACAATAAGAAAACAAAAAGACACCATTAAAAAATGGGATGAAGATCTAAAGATCTTACCAAACAAAATGTGAAGATCAAAAATAAGCTTTTGAAAAGATGTTCAGCATCATTTGTCCTTAGGACAGTAAGAATCATATATATGTGTGCAACAAACAGTGGAGCACCTAGATATGTAAAGCAAACACTCTTAGACCTAAAAAAAGAGATAGAACCAAATACAACAATAGCGGGTGACCTGAACACCCCTCTGTCCACATTAGACAGATCTTTCCAGGAACAAATCAACAAAGAAACATACTTTAGACCAATTGGACCTAGCAGACATCTACAGAACATTTCAACCAACAAGCAGAGAATATGCATTCTTCTCATCAGCACATGGAACATTCTCCAAGACAGACTGCATACTACGTCACAAATCAAGTCTTACCAAATTTTAAAAAAATGAAATGGTCCCAACTATCTTTTCAGATGACAATGGATTAAAAGTGGAAATCAATGAGAAGCAAAATTCCAGAAGCTACTCAATTGCATGGAAACTGAACAGCAATCCCTGAACATTCAATGGGTCTAAGAAGAAATTAAACAGGAAATCAAAAAATGTCTTGAAACTAATGAGGATAAAGATATCATAACAAAACCTCTGGGATACTGCAAAAGCAGTATTAAGAGGGAATTTTATTGCAATAAATGCTTACATCAAAAGAATGGAAAGATCTCAAACAAATGACCTAACACTGTGCCTCAAAGGACTAGAAAAACAACAACAAAGTAGTAGACAGAAAAAAATAATCAATATCAGAGCAGAAGTAAATAAAATAGTGACTCAAAAAATGACACAAAAGATCAGTGAGACGAAAAGTTGGTTTTTTGAGAAGATAAATAAAATAGACAAACTATTAGCTAGGTTAAAAAAGAAGAAGAAGAGAGAAGACACAAATAACTACAATCAGAGGTGAAAAGGGAGACATTACAACCAACATCACAGAAATATGAAGAATCATTAGAGATTATTATAAACAGTGGCACACCAAAAAATATGAAAACCTGGAGGAAATGGATAAATTTCTGGACACAAACTACCAAGAGTGAACCAAGAAGAAATAAGAGAACCTGAACACACCAAAACAAGCAATGAAATTGAAGCAGTAATCAGCAATCTTCCAACAAAGAACAGCCCAGGACTGGGTGGCTTTACACTTGAATTCTATCAAACCTTTAAAGAAGAATTAATACCACTTTTCTTCAAACTTTTCCAAAAGATTGAAACAGAAGCTCTTCTCCTAAACTCATTCTATGAGGCCGGCATCACAGTGATACCAAAAACAGATAAAGACACAACAGAAAAAGAAAACTACAGACCAATATGCTCAATGAACATAGATGCATAAATCCTTAACAGAATACTAGCAGATTACAGCCACACATCAAAAAAATTATACACCATGATCAAGTGGGATTCATCCCAGGGGTGCAAAGTTGGTTCAACATACACAAGTCAATAAATATGATGAATGATTTTCAAATGTAGCCTAGATATTTTGTGTTGTAATAAGTAAGACTGAGTTTTATTTGATTTTCCTTTTTAGTAAGTAGTCACTTTGTTGAGTGTAGCATGTAGATCTAGGTGGGTGTGGAGATTCAGATCCCTCATGAGCCCTGAACATCATGTCCATGAAGTTGGAGTGCTGACTTGTACCACTTCATTTCTGACACATGAGATGGAACTTCAGCTCCCACCAGTCCTGTTGACAGCTGTTAAGTAAAAGGGGAGCCCTGACGGACAGAGCCTCAGTGCTGCCAAGTGGGTGTGGAAGTGTGGCTTCCCAATTAAACTTGCTGACCCTAGTTCAGGGTGACTCACAGTATGCTGCA
>NW_007742053.1:0-883 GCF_000696425.1 Galeopterus variegatus
ATATCATAAATATTAACACTTACAAATCACTATTTTAAATATGTCCAGTGGCCAGGCACAGAAAGACAAATATTGCATGATCTCACATTTATGTGGAATCTAAAAAAGTCAAACTCAGAAGTGGAGAGTAGAATGGTGGTTACCAGAGGCTGGGGTGGGAGCAGGGAGATGTTAGTCAGATGGTACAAAGTTTCAGTTAAACAGAAGGAATATCTTTTTGACATCTTTTGTACAACATGGTGACTATCGTTAATAATAATATAACCTATATTTCAAAATAGCTAAAAGAGATTTTAAATGTTTGTACAACACACAAAAAGATAAGTATGTGAGATGTAGATATGTTAATTATGCCCATAATCAGACATTTAAAAAAAGATTTAATCATTTCATAATGTATTCATATATAAAAACATCACATTATACCCCATAAATATATATAATTATTATTTGTCAATTAAAAACAAAAAATATATTCAATGGCATCTCATAAGGATTTGATACCCTCCATTACACATTTACAATATATGCTCGTATGAACAAGCTCTTTGGCAATTGAATATTATTCATTTTTCCTCTTTGAATTCTTAGTTCTACTTCACTTCCTCAAAGAATTTTATCCTAATGGAGTATATTTTTATGCTTAAAGTATTTTATTGATTATCCTATTGTAGTTTTCTGCAAAAAATTATTTGTAGGGGCCGGCCCGGTGGCGCACTGCTACAGTGTGCCGCTTGGGAGCGCGGCGGCGCTCCCGCCAAGGGTTCGGATCCCACATACAGACCGGTTCCCGCTCACTGGCTGAGCGAGGTGCGGGCACAACACCGAGGGTTGCAATCCCGTTGCCGGTCCCGGTCCGGTACGGGCGCGACACTGAGGGTTG
>NW_007742053.1:6420-8048 GCF_000696425.1 Galeopterus variegatus
ATCTTTTCCTTTTTTATCTTCTTTTTTTATGTGTTTTTTGTAATGTCAATAATGTATTAGTATAGTAGCACATACATGTGTTATATGGAGATTTATATATATAACCTAAAATTAAAGAAGGGTATGAAAGTAAAGCCAGAACTCTAAGTTCAGGTCAAAATATGGTGTTTTGTTTTGTGTTGTTTTGTGGCTTCTCAGGCTTTGCTCTGTAGATCTTCCATTAGGAAAGACTATGGGATATAAACCAATCAATCAATCAATTCCATAAAATGGAATGGGGTGTCTATGCTCAAAATTTTTCTTTACTGATAGAGGTATTTGATCAGAAAAGGCAGGACACCACAGCTTTAGTACCTCTGGGGAGAGAGGGGACTTGTCGCTCTCCCTTCTGAGCTGGTCTTGCCGCAGCCCCTTCCCTGCTGCTTCTGACCTCCTATCTAGGCTCTCAGTCCCCTTTTCAAGCCAGTTTCTCTGCAGATCCCGCACTTCACACCCTCACTAGTCCAAGAGCAGTTTGTATAACAGACTTACTGCAGATTCAAGGACAATCGTGGGTATTATAATCCATACTGATCAGCAACTTTAACTCAAATATTTGCCATCACTGTTGTGNAAAATGAAAATGAAATAGATTGTAAAACCAACTGGTACCTGGTCACTGGGTCTTCTCTATCCATGAGAGGTTAAAAATCCAATGAAAGGTTTTTTTAAAAAATCTCTGAAAACAGTGATAAAGGAATTGCTTCTCTCTTTGACACAGCTCCGTGAAAGTATACAGGGAAGGGGGGTACCTGACGGCTCAAGTCTAGGTCAGAGAGTTGTATTTCTTAATGCCAATCCCAAGGACATAGACTTGCAGGTCCTTTCTCCTGAGCTTTGGGGACTAAAGGCATGAGAGATGGAGAAAAGAGTCAAGGTTTCCTTCTGCAAGTTCCACTGGCAACTCTGAACACAACTCTGAGCACAGTACTGGGTGATGGACACTTTGCTCCAGCCAGTAGCACCCTAGCGGGTGTGACCATGGGTGTGGCTGGGGAGGGGTTACAATCTTCCCCTCTGGGGCACTGCGGCATCAAGAATAGGATAAATAAGGTCCTTACAGTTAAGCAATCCCTGCTAGTGATTTTTAGAAATTGAAAGTCTGACACAGGGTGGGAGCAGGCTACACTGGCTGTCATTAAAGTTACCTTCCTTCATTCTTTAACACATAGGCTCATAGTGCAGGAAGGAATCTTAGAGATGATAAACAGCTAATATTTGAAAGGTACTTATTACATGCTGGGCACTATTCTAAGGGCTTTCCATGAAATAATCACTCAACATCTCCATCTTACTAATCAAAAACTGTAGCACAGAGGGGTTTAACTAACTTGTTCAAGATCACTCAGCTCGTAGGGGGTTATTCCAAGATTAAATGAAGAGCCCTTGCTTTCTTCACTATACTATACTGCCTAGAGATAATCTAGGCAACATGAAACTCAAATGTCAAATAAGGCCATTAAGGACTAGAGAGAGAAGAGTGGCCCAGTGCCACACAGCTAGTTACTGAGAAAGCTGGAATTTTTAAAAAAATATTATTTATTATAAGCATATTATTATTACAAATCATGATTTTTCTTTATGCCCTT
>NW_007742053.1:8918-11532 GCF_000696425.1 Galeopterus variegatus
TCTTTTCTTTCTTTAGGACTACTTGTGAAAAACTGACATAACCAGCTCTCTGTGCTGTTCCAGGACTGGAGGGCACCATGTAGAGCAATAAAAGTATGCACCATCAGAAGCGATATGCAAATCTGGATGTGAGGAAAACTCATTTGATTCTCCATCTGTCTCCCTGTTTAATTACTTAGCCATAAATTAGCACTTCTTACTAGCTACATTCAGCAAATGTGATCAATACACTCACTTTAATGTCAAATAAGGAATATTTTTGACTTTCAAGTATTTAGCTTTTTAATTTACATTCACATTTTAAAATATAAATTAACTGTTGAAATCTGCCCAAATACAACATTGGGAAAATTTTTTTCTATTTCTCTTCTCATTAATGACATTTCTTTGATTGAATCATTGATGAAATGCTTTCTGAAACATGGCTTTTTCCCACAAAGGGCAAGAAAAGAAAGTGTTTTCAACCTTTAAAGGATTTAATTAGAAAACATATCATGTACAGTGTGAACGTAGGGTCTTAAAGACACAGAGGCTGTAACCCTGCTCACATTTGCTTACAGCTTGATGAGATGGCCACATTCTGCTTTCTCTGCACTGACCCAACCAGACTGTGATTGACAGAAGGGGAGCAGCACCTTCCCCCTCTCTTGCACATACTGTCTTGAAAAAAGGCAACTGTCCAGCTTATTTGTTGGTGAATCACCCCATATTTGTTGGGTACTCATTAGGTGCCAAACAACTATCCAAGACCAATACAGAAGTGTAGAGGGGGAGACAATTTCTGATATTCTTAGAATATCAGAGATGAGAACAGCCCCACAGAGGCAGAAAGTGCTAAAGAAACATACAATGAAATAACCATGTAAGTGTATAATAGTACACTGATATTCTGTTCCTTCTTATTCCTTGCCGACCGAAACCCAATTGTATTTAGGAAGATAATGTCCCGAGCTGCAGGAGATGGATCAAGATTGGTTGAAGCCCATTATGACAATCCCATTCCCTAAAGTCCTAAATTTTATTCAGCTACAGATAGCCCTGGGACACAGTTATAATTAACAAAATATATTAGGAAGTCTTCTGGGGGCTGCTAGGAAAGCTTCTGTCCTGTTGATATAAGCTCTTGGGTGCCCCTCCCACCCTTTCCTGTTGTGAATGTAGATGTGATATTTGGAGTGATGAATCCATCTTGAGATCGTGAGTGAAAGACACACAGAAAACTGCAAGGATGCCAGCCCTGAGATCTCTGAGTGTCTGAATTAATGCCAGAAGCCACCTACTTCCGGACTTCTTATTGCATGAGAAAAATAAATCTGTGACATAGAACTGAATGCATTACTAACCAATACGTATATGAATTGCAAAATATACTTAGCTACAAAGTACAAAAATAGATTCACAAAAGGGGAAGAGTTATTGGAAAGATAAGAGTTAGTTCGATGTTTGCTTTCCAACTGAGTCTCAAAACACCCAGCTGGTCCAATTTTGATTCCTCAATTGGGTGCTGATTCATCAACCCACTAAGACAGTGGGTTCTAAAGTGTGGTCTCCAGGCTGGAACAAATGCAAGAGAGACAGATGTGTTGCTGTTTTGAATGATGTGTTCAGCCAGTTCTGGGAGAAAAGACAGGGGATGAATATTCTGAACTGGTTCCACTGGGGCAAACTCACCAAGGGCAGAGTGCCAAGTAGTTGCTAAGCTTCCTGGCTAAAATGTTTCAAGATTAGCACCTCTGGAACAAGGTGAGAAGCCTTCCCAACAGTTCTAATAGTCCTGGGGCAAGGGCAGTGGGAACAAGGGCTGGACCCAAAGTGATGTACAGGTTAAATGTAGTCTCTATCAAAATTCCAAATCTTTTTTGCAAAAATGGAAAAACCAATCATCGCATTTATATAGCATTGTAAGGGGCTCCAAGTAGCCAAAACTATCTTGAAAAAGAGGAACAAAATTAGAGGACTCACTTCCCAATTTCAAAACTTACAAAGCAAAAGTAATTATAACAATGTGGTACTGGCACAAGGATAGACATACAGATTAATGGCATAGAACTGAGAGTCTAGAAATAAATCCATGTATATATGGCCAATTGATTTTTGACAAGGATGCCAAGACTGTTCAATAGGAAAAGAAAAGTTTCTTCAACAGAGGTGCTGGGATAACTGAATTGCCACATGCAAAAGAATGAAGTCGGAACCTTATTTTATTTACACTGTATAAAAAAATTAACTCAAAATGGATCCATGACCTAAACATAGGGACTAAAACCATAAAACTCTTCAAAGAAAACACAGGGATAAATCTTCATGACTTTGGATTTGTCAATGGATTCTTAGATATGACAACAAAAGCACAAGCAGCAAAAGGAAATATAGATAAACTGGACTTGATCAAAATTAAAAACTTTTGTCCATCAAAGGACAGTATCAAGAAAGTAAAAGACACCCTACTGAATGTGAGAAAAGATTTGCAAATCACAGTCTCACAAGAGTTTAATATCCAGCATAGATAAAGAACTCCTATAACTCAACAACAATAAGACAAAAAACTCAATTTAAAGATGGGCAAAAGACTTAAATAAACATTTCTCCAAAGAAGATATACAAATGGCCAATA
>NW_007742053.1:12452-17470 GCF_000696425.1 Galeopterus variegatus
CAACATAGTCAAACCTTGGAAACATTGTGCTAAGTGAAATAAGCCAGATGCAAAAAGACAAATATCATATGATTCACTTATTTGAGGTACCAAGAATAGGCAAATTCATAGAGACAGAAAGATTAGAGCTTACTGGGGCCTGGGGGAAGAGGAATGGGAGCTGTTGCTTCAATAGGTACAAAGCTTCTGTTTGGAGTGATGAAAAACTTTGGAGCCAGATAGCGGTAACAGCTGCGCAACATTGAGGGTGCACTTAATGCCACTTTAAAATGGTTAAAATGGCAAAGTTTATGTTGAATACATTTTATCACAGTAAAAATGAATAAATTAATGCTAGGGAGGGGGCCCAGAGCCCTGGTGACAGTGTCACAGCTGACCTTTGAGATGGGCACTTCTCTGTATTTCCTACACTTGTCTCCAGGAGAAACTAAGGATTCCAGATCAAGAGCCCTGGGATACATTCTCAGCAACCAAGAATTGAGGGTTTTAAGGCTGCTGTCCTGAGGAAGTTGTTGTGTTTTCCATTAGTGACCACAATTTGTTATAACAGAAGTATGTTTTTTCCCTTGATCTTCTTTTTTCTGACAAGATCTATAGAGCAAAGTCTGAGAAGCACAACAAGCCACTTGCTTTGACCAGAGCATAGAGTCTTGCTTCTTCCCATCCTCTTCTTCCTAGTTTGGGTGTCTCCATGGCTACTCAACCCCATCCACTAGGGTGCAAAAGTAAATTATTAGAAGTTTTATACTGATTTTCTATCTTTTCCTTTTTTATCTTCTTTTTTTATGTGTTTTTTGTAATGTCAATAATGTATTAGTATAGTAGCACATACATGTGTTATATGGNCCTTATTTTATTTACACTGTATAAAAAAATTAACTCAAAATGGATCCATGACCTAAACATAGGGACTAAAACCATAAAACTCTTCAAAGAAAACACAGGGATAAATCTTCATGACTTTGGATTTGTCAATGGATTCTTAGATATGACAACAAAAGCACAAGCAGCAAAAGGAAATATAGATAAACTGGACTTGATCAAAATTAAAAACTTTTGTCCATCAAAGGACAGTATCAAGAAAGTAAAAGACACCCTACTGAATGTGAGAAAAGATTTGCAAATCACAGTCTCACAAGAGTTTAATATCCAGCATAGATAAAGAACTCCTATAACTCAACAACAAGACAAAAAACTCAATTTAAAGATGGGCAAAAGACTTAAATAAACATTTCTCCAAAGAAGATATACAAATGGCCAATAAGCACATGAAAAGATGCTCTAGGGCTGACCCGTGGTTCACTCAGGAGAGTGCAGCGCTGGGAGTGCAGTGGCGCTCCAGCCGCAGGTTCGGATCCTATATAGGGATGGCCGGTTGCGCTCACTGGCTGAGCGCGGTGCGGGTGACACCAGGCCAAGGGGTGCGATCCCCTTACTGGTCACAAAAAAAAGACAAAAAAAAAAAAAAAAAAGATGCTCTAAATCATTAATCTTAGGGAAATGCAAATTAAAATCATGATAAGATACCACTTCACACCTAATAGGTAGCTACAATAAGAAAAAAGGAAATTAACAAATCTTGTTGAGGATGTGGAGAAATTGGAACCCTCATACAATGCTAGGAATGTAAAATGATTCAGGCTTTGTGGAAAACAGTTTAGTGGTTCCTTCCCCAAAAAGCTAAGCATAGAATTACCATATGACACAGCAATTCCATTTGTTACCCCAAAGATTTGAAAACAGGGACTCAAACAGATACTTGTACACCAATGGCCATTGCAGCATTATTTACAATAGTCAAAAGGTAAAAACAACCCAAATGAATATCAATAGATGAACAGATAAACAAAATATTGTTTATCCATACAATGGAATATTACTGAACCATATAAAGGAATGAAGCTCTGATACATGCTACAACATAGTCAAACCTTGGAAACATTGTGCTAAGTGAAATAAGCCAGATGCAAAAAGACAAGTATCATATGATTCACTTATTTGAGGTACCAAGAATAGGCAAATTCATAGAGACAGAAAGATTAGAGCTTACTGGGGCCTAGGGGAAGAGGAATGGGAGCTATTGCTTCATAGGTACAAAGCTTCTGTTTGGAGTGATGAAAAACTTTGGAGCCAGATAGCGGTAACAGCNAATCAATTCCATAAAATGGAATGGGGTGTCTATGCTCAAAATTTTTCTTTACTGATAGAGGTATTTGATCAGAAAAGGCAGGACACCACAGCTTTAGTACCTCTGGGGAGAGAGGGGACTTGTCGCTCTCCCTTCTGAGCTGGTCTTGCCGCAGCCCCTTCCCTGCTGCTTCTGACCTCCTATCTAGGCTCTCAGTCCCCTTTTCAAGCCAGTTTCTCTGCAGATCCCGCACTTCACACCCTCACTAGTCCAAGAGCAGTTTGTATAACAGACTTACTGCAGATTCAAGGACAATCATGGGTATTATAATCCATACTGATCAGCAACTTTAACTCAAATATTTGCCATCACTGTTGTGAGAAGTTCCTTGTTTCTTCCTGCCGCTGGCAGCTTTGCTCACCCATCTTCTCCCCAGGCCCTGGCCTCCTGCCAGCTTGCTGGGCCCTTCCTCTCTCAGGAGAGAAGCCTCCTCACTTTTCTAGAACCTCCTCCTTCAGAGGCTTCCAACAATTTCTAGATCCCTGTTGCTTGATTCCGCATAACGATGCTGAGCCGTCTCTGCTCACATCTGTTCTTCCAGCTAGCCACAGAGGCTTTGCCCTTACCTGTCAAAATCTGCCTACTGAGGTGTTTCCATAAACCAAAACAGCATCTTCTTCCTTGAGTGGATTCTGCAGTCTTTCCAGACAGTGATTCCCAAAGGGTGGTCCAATAGCCTCAAGCACCTGAATCACACAAGTACTTATTTATAACATGGATCCCAGGGCCACAGCCCAGTGCTACTGAATCCAGTCACAGGTGGGAGGTAGTGTGGGAATCTGTTCCCCCAGGTGATTCAGGCACACCCTGATGTTTGAGAACCACTGGCCTGGTACGTAGGTAACTCGACTTGCAGATATTCACTTTTTTTCTTTCTGTTATAGTTGATTTGATACTGAATGTGTTTGGGCACATTCATCTTTCACCTTGTTTTACCCACCCCTTCTACCTGTGTTTAGATTACTTTTCTAAACCGCACCTTTGGCCAGTGTTTAAATGCAATTTAAACCAGGAGGATGAGCCCCACAGGTGTGCAGTTTGGTGAACTGATGATGCCTCTGTAAAGATTAGAAAAAGGTATCCCCTACCCAGGCAACACAGCCCCACACCAGGGCAAGACTGAGCCACATAAATGTGGGCTGGGGTTCTGCTGTGAACTCTTGTCAATAAACAACTTATGCCTTTGGGATAAAACAAATCAAAGTAACAATCATCTTAGGTCTTCTCTCAGATTTGCACTACCCAGAGGACGATGGGCAGAAGCCAGGGCCTAAACTTTCTGTGACCAGGATAGCAAACAGAGGAAGCATCTACGTTCAAGCTACAATACAACACATACAGGTTTGTGTTCTTGATTACCGTCAAAGAAAAAATTATTCTGACACTTATAAAAGTAGTAAGGAAGACTTTATTTGGGACTATTGCAAGAAGCATAAAGACTACGGCCATAGGGAAGGAGGTTGGGCTCAACTCCAACTGTGGAGTTGAGCAAGAGAGAGTCATACTTTTCACTTACTCTCCTTTTAAAGGCATCAGAACCATGCCCATTTCCTTGTGAATGGATCAATCCATTCACGAGGGCACAGTCTTCACAATCTAATCACCTCTTCAAGGGTGGGTGGGGGATTTATAGCCAATGAGCTGTGGGATGAACGTCAGTGGGTGGGAATTACTAATAGGAGACGTTAAGGGTATGGGGACTCTGGCTAAAGGACTTAACAGGATGCTTGCTGAAGGCAGGCCAGAGTGATTAGATAGATATCAAGGGTAGCAGGATTTTATCTAAATTGACTTAGCAGTATTCTTGCTCCCACTGGGCTAGGCAGGCCTGGCAAGAACAGAGGCCAAGGTCAAAGCCAAGAAGAGAAAAATTAAAGTTTGGTCCAGTAGAGAGAGAGTCTGTGGCTACTCAGCAGTATCGCAGTTGTCTTCTTAATGACTCAATGGTATCATGAGGGTCTGAAACACTGTAGTGCCCCAGGGGCTATTGAGGGATGTAGGGTAGGTTGTTCCTTCACTAAATGACTCCAGGAGAAGGCTTCCTAAGTTCTTAAGTCTACCTCTAATCCCGTATTTTGATCGTCACTATTCTTATTATTCAATTAGCTGTTATTTTTGCTCTTGTCAGCACACTCGTCTTTCCAGCTTGCTGTTTCCAGTCTGCTGTGAGCCAGGGAGCCAGACTGCTGGGTTTACACAAAAAATGTCAAATTAGAATGGTAAGAGGAGAATGCTAGAATTCTGGTTGATTGTTCTGGGAGACTCTTGGTAAAATTCTCCATTAAAAACCTGGCACTAGCTATCATCACTGCTTATAATTTCTCTCTGTCTGGAAAAAAGAAATGACAAATTAGCACCAATGATTGTTGTATTTAAGGAATAACAGCTGCACGTACCTGGTTCAGAGATGTAAATTTCATAGCACTGCAAGAAATTCAACATATGGGTGCTTGCAAAGCTCTTGCAAGACTTCTGTTCCAGGGCCAGCCCGGTGGCGCACTGCTACAGTGCGCCGCTTGGGAGCGCGGTGGCGCTCCCGCCGAGGGTTCAGATCCCACATACAGACCGGTTCCTGCTCACTGGCTGAGCGAGGTGTGGGAGCAACACTGAGGGTTGCGATCCATTGCCGGACACGAAAAAAAGACAAAAAGGAAAAAAAAAAAAAAAGACTTCTGTTCCAGGGCCAGCCCGGTGGCGCACTGCTACAGTGCGCCGCTTGGGAGCGCGGTGGCGCTCCCGCCGAGGGTTCAGATCCCACATACAGACCGGTTCCCTCTCACTGGCTGAGCGAGGTGTGGGAGCAACACTGAGGGTTGCGATCCATTGCCGG
>NW_007742053.1:17480-19110 GCF_000696425.1 Galeopterus variegatus
GAGGGTTGCGATCCGTTGCCGGACACGAAAAAAAGACAAAAAGGAAAAAAAAAAAAAAAGACTTCTGTTCCAAAACCAAAAAGGGGCAGGCAGGCCCATTTAGCCTGCCCAATCAGATCACAGAGATGTGATTGGATGCTGTCAGTCACATTTGTCCCAAGAGAGGCCATAAAAGTTCCATCACTTTCTCCAACTGAGCAGACCCGAGTTGCAGGCTCCCTGAAAGTTGGGGGATCCTGTTCTGCTCAGACACATGCAAATGTAAATGATCTAATCAACAGAGCAGAAGTATGCATGATTATATCCAATAGACATATTATAAGGGAAAAGCAAAATGACTTTTAGAAGAATCTAGGTCTGTAGGTGTCCTAATGCTTCTTTTCAAAGTCTTAGAATCTAAAATAAGAATAAAGAGATCCTGCGAGGGATGGAGGGGCTTTCTCCTGAATAAAGGAGGTAAACTTCAGGGCATGGATTTTATGACATTGAGGTTTACTGACTCATAAACTTTCTTGCTTTCTTCTAGGCTTCTGAGTAAATTCCAAATGGCTGATCTCACTGGGTAAATAAGTTGCTCCTTTAAAAAAAAAAAAAACTGTGATGGCTAATTTTAGGTGTCAACTTGACTAGATTAAAGAATACCTAGAAACCTAGTAGAGCATTATTTTGGGGTGTGTTTCTGAGGGTGTTTCCAGAAGAGATTAGCTTGTGAGCCTGAGTGAACTAGGTGGAAAAGATCTGCCCTCAATGTGGGTAGGAAGCATCCAATCCACTGGGGGCCCAGAGAGAACAAAAATGGAGGAAAAGGCAAATGTCTCTTTCTATTCGCTGGAGCTGGATACACTCTTCTCTCCTGTGCGTGGACATCAGGACTCCAGGACCTCCATCCTTCAGGTTCCAACAGTACCCCTGGGCTTTCAGGCCTTTGGCCTTGGCCTCAGAATCACACGATTGGCTCCCTGGTTCAGAGGCTTTTGGACTTGGACTGAGCCATGCTATGAGCATCCAGTTTGCAGATGGCTTTTTGTGGGACTCCTCAGCTTTCATAATCACATGAGTCAATTCCCCTAATAAATTCCCTCTCATATATCTACATACATGTCCTATTGGTTCTGTCTCTCAGGAGAACCCTGACTAATACAAATCAATACAAATAATTTGCACTTAAAGATTCTTGCTTTGTTCTAACACATACTCTTTTGCCCTGGTAAAGCAGAAACACTGAATTTTATATCCAATATAGAGACCTCCATCTGCCAAGCCAAGGGCTTCTCTTTCTCCTGAGGGTGAAACAGCAGCCCTTTGCTTGCTGACAGTGAGGGTCTACTTGTTTTCACCTGGATGGGTGCAGTTCGTCTTCATGGTTGCGCCCTGAATATGGAAACACTGTGGGCTCATTCTAACCCAGTGTTTTTCAATCACTGTAGGCTATAAATCTATAATAAGAATGTGTATGAGTGTGTGCGTGTGCTATCAAAATTAAAATTCCACAAAATTTCTCCTGTATTAGTTTGCTAGGGCTGCTGTGACAAAGCACCACACACTGTGTAGCTTAAACAACAGAAATTTATTGCCTCAAGTTCTGAAGGCCAGAAGTTCAAAATCAAGGTAGCAGCAAACTTGGTTTCTT
>NW_007742053.1:20036-23007 GCF_000696425.1 Galeopterus variegatus
GTCTTCCTGCTGGGGCTTCACATGGTCTTCCTTCTGTAACTGTGTCCTGATCTCCCTTTTTAATAAAGACAACTGATGTATTGAATTAGAGCCCACTCCGGTGACCTCCCTTGACTTTAATCACCTCTTTAAAAATGCTGTGTTCAAAGAAAGTCACACTCTGAGCTACTGGGGATTAGGACTTCAACATGACAGGAGCGCCACCGCGCTTCCCAAGCGGCGCACTATCCAGTGCGCCACTGGGCCGGCCCCAATACTATCTTGTTTTTTAAAAATACATATTGAGATGTGCTAATTTGATTTTACAACCCCCAAAATGGGACACAACCCAACAGCTTGTAAAACACCATTCAGCATCTTGACTTTACCCTTTGGACTGATAATGGACAAATACATCCTTGATAAGGAGTCAGAAAACATGGCCTCCAGATTCTGATCCTGATCCTTGCCTGTCCTCAGGGAGATTTGGTGAATTGGAAGGAGCACAGGCTTTGGGTGGGACACCTCCAGATAGAAATCCCACCTTTACCACTCGCTGTGTGCACCTGCTCTGTGGGAAAGCTGCATCACGTGGAAGCCACTAGCTGAAGGCTCAGGTCAGAGGGACCACTCAGACTTGGGGGCTTCCTTCACTCCTTATTTCCTAAGTCTGAGATAGTGAACCCTTAAGCTCTGATCCCAGAATTGAATGTCAGGTATGCTATGCCCTGTGGTCCCCCCAGAAACAATCGGACAGATTACCTGCAGAACCGGGCAGTATCTCCTCAAAGGAAATTTTGGTCCTCATTCACACAGATTCCCCCATAAATCATAAACTTTATTCTCTGAGAGTTTGCTTTACAGCCAGCCTTCTTCCGCATCCCCAGAGAACTGTGTTTCATGTTATATAAAGGAGTTCCTATAATTAGTGTTTCTAATTTGAATTATTTTTTTAAAAGAATTGTTAATATCCTTACCCTTTTTCAATTTAATTTCTAGTGAATTTCTCTTGTGCATAATTAGATTTCTTTCTTTTGGAAAAAAAAAGTCTTTAAAGTATAAAAAAAGAAAGCTGATTAGGTATGAGTTTAATTCTTGCCACCTACATCTCAGTGTCTTAGGTTGATAACATTAAATTATCTGCTCTCCGAGGAAGGGAGAAAGGTGCTATATACAAAGCTGAATATGCTGGTGTATTCCCTGGGAGAAGTTAAGTACACAAAAGAGGAAAGAGTAGACCTAAGAGTTGGAAAACTCCAGGTTAAGAAAAAAGAAAAATTCAAAGGCTAGTGCTCAGAAAAAGCCATGTACACATGACAACCTAAAAGGAACCCCTATTTGGACAGAAAAGAAATGTGGGCCACCTGATGTCCTGAGCAGCTGGGACTGCAGACATTTTCATCAAAACTCACATTGGGGTATTATTTTCCACTTTCTGGCTAAGGAAATGAGGTGAGAGGTGCATTTGAGAAAAGAGCAATACCAGCATCACTTTTAAGAACAGAAGGGATACCCATGGTGACTAAGATGAAAAGCATGTTTGACCTGATGTACCTTCTTTCCTCTGCATCTCCCTTGCTTCTCCGCCTTCCAAGCACCCGTGCCTGCATGCATGCCTGCATTACTCCTTTCCTACCCACTTTTTTCCATCTCCACCTTCTCACCCCATTCTCTCATCCCACCACCCCATTTCAAAGTTCTCTCTTGCCTTCTCTCGTGACAATGCTTCTAAGGATCTTCAAGCATTTCCCAACACCAAGTAATTCTCCTAACCCCACCCATTCACTTCTATCCCACGATGTGAAATCTAGGGTGCAAAAGGCTCTTGACCTGGATTCAAGATTTTGTAGTACATGCACTGCAATTCTATGCCTTATGATATTTTATGATCTATAATATACAATGTGCATTGATCAGTCTCTGCTGGGTAACAAGCAATCCCAAAATCTCAGAACCTTCCAACATCAAGCCTTTATTTCTTGTTCTTGTTACATGAGAGCTACAAGTCAGCTGTGGCTTTGCTCCAGGTAACAGAATGACTTCAGAACTGTTCCACATGTCTTCCTACTCTGGGACCCCAGGACATGTCATGCTGTTCTCTTGTAGGGGGCAGGAGCACAAGTGGCCAAGCCAAACTTCACAATAGCATTTAAAGCTTCTGATGTGGCCATGATCAAGTTTGCTCACATCCCATTGGCTAAAGCAAGTCACATGGCTAAGTCTGACAGGATACTCCACCTATGGGGAGGGAACAAATCATTATGACCAAAAATGCAACCTACCACAAATGAGTGTGGAGGCATAATGAACAAGCAAGATGCCAGCAACACACAGAAGTAAACTTCTGGTAGCTGATGGTTTATGAATCAATATTTTCACCAATAGGGGTAATTCATTGCCTTTAAAAAAAAGTATTATTTTCTGGGTAAAAATGTTAATTGTGGTAATTGCAAAAAATTTTTGAAAATATGGAGGTTAAAAGAATAAATAAGAATACAAAAAACCCTCATAATATTAGTACTCATAGATAATTTAGTATATCTCTTTCAAGAATTTTATCTACAAGTGGGTGTGAGGGGGAGAAGGTAGTTGAATTGTGATAACACAACAATATTTCACAAAGTTCATGGCAAAATGAAATTGAAAACAATACAAATCTTTCAATGATCTTTTTGAAGACCCCTCAAGGTTTTATATACTGCTTTTTTTAATTAATGTATTGTGCCTTTCCCTGTGTCAGTAAAAATCCATCACAAATCTCACATAATATAAATGTGTAATATTTTTATAATCTAAAAGAACACTTTACATTCACCTATTATTGGACATTTAATCTGCCTCTGAATTTTTATGCTACTGAAAATACTTCTGCAATGGCCCTCGTCATAAATACATGTTTATGGTACCTGTGATTATTTCCTAAAGACAGACTTTATTGAATATAATTGACATACGACACACTGCATATACTTCAAAAACTTCATGGAAGGAT
>NW_007742054.1:0-5452 GCF_000696425.1 Galeopterus variegatus
GGATCAGGCTGAAACTATTGACATGAAAACACAAAACAAAACAAGCAGAAATGTATATTCAATGTATTAACCTTAGCAGCTGGAACCAGCTCTAATAATCAGCTTTATTAGTTGACTCAAATATGGGCCCAACAGCAACCTACATTGACTGTCAGATATTAGAAATAATTTCATTTTTTAAAAAATTTGCTGAGGCTTGATTTCTGACCTAACATGCAGTCAATCCTGGAGAAATTTTCACATGCTGATAAAAGAATGTATACTCTGTGGTTGCTGGATGACAGACCACAATGGATTAAAATTAGAAAATCAATATCAAGTGAAACTCTGAAAACTGTAAAAGCAGGTGGAAATTAAGCAACATGCTCCTGAATGACATATGGGCCCAAGAAGAAATTAAACAGGAAATCAAAAAATTTATTGAAACTAATGAAAATAAAGAAACATCATACCAAAACTTGTGGGATACTGCAAAAGCATACGAAGAGTGAAGTTAATCACAATAAATGTTTACATCAAAAGTATAGAAAGACTTGACACCATACCTCAAAGAACTAGAAAAATGAGAACAATCCAATCCCATAATTAGTAGACAGAAAGAAATAAGATCAGAGCAGAACTAAATGAAATAGAAACTTCCCAAAAGATACAAAAGATCAATGAAACAAAAAATTGTTTTTCCAAGAAGATAAACAAAATACCCAAACCATTAGCTAGGTGAACTGAAAAAAGAGGGAAGACACAAATAACAAAAATTAGAAACAGGAACTGCTGGGACCTTCAAACCTTGACCTTTTGTCTTCCACCTTTCTCTTAGTGCCCTGCTCCCAGGCTTTCCTCTCTTCTGGTTCCTCTCGCAGTGTTCTCTTCACAGGCCTTTCTGGCCACCACTTTGTATCTGTGTTTTTCATGCTTTTGTAGAACAGAGGTTTCAATAAAAGGTTTCAGTTGAAAACAAAATTAGAAACAAGAAAGGAAACGTTACATCTGATACCACAGAAATACAAAAAATAATTGGAGCCCATTCTAAACAACTGTAGGCTAACAAATTTGAAAACCTGGAGGAAATGGATAAATTTCTGAATGCCTACAAACTACCAATACTTAAGCAAGAAGTCAGAAAACCTGAACAGACCAATGACAAGTAATGAGATTGAAGCAGTTATCAGCAGCCTTTCAACAAAGAAAAGGCTAGGACCAAATGGCTTTACTGCTGAATTCTACCAAGCCTTTAAAGAGGAATTAATACCAATTCTCTTCAAACTATTTCAAAAAAATTGAAATAGGCCATTTCCTCAAACTCATTCCATGACAACAGCATCACCCCGATACCAAAACCAGAACAAAGATACAAGAAAAAAAGAAAACTATGTCTCTGATGAATATAGATGAAAAACTCCTCCACAAAATATTAGCAAATGGAATACAGCAACATATTAAAAAAAATATACACCATTATCAAGTGGGACTCATCTTGGGGATGCAAGGATGGTTCAATATACACAGGTCAATAAAAGTGATCCTCCACATCAACAAAACCAAAGACAAAAAACATATGATTATCTCAATAGATGCAGAAAAAACATTTGACAAAATTCACCATCACTTCATGATAAAGACTCTTAGCAAAATAGGAATAAAAGTTAAATATCTCAACACAATAAAAGCCATACATGACAAACCCACTGCCAATATCATACTGAATGGGAAAATCTGAAAGCCTTTCACTTAAGGAATAGGACAAGAACACCCACTCTTACCTTTTCTATTTAATATACTAATGGAAGTACTAGCCAGAGCAACAAGGCAAGAGAAAGAAATAAAGGGTATCCACATTGGAAAAGACAAATCAAATTGTCCCTGTTTGCAGATGACATGATCCTACATCTAGAAAAGCCTAAAGATCCCAAAACAAACAAACAAACAAAAAAACCTCATAGAGTTGATAAACAATTTCAGTAAAGTTGCAGGATACAAAGTCAACATGCAAATATAATCAGCATTTTCATAATACTCCAACAATGAACTAGCAGAAAAGGAATTCAAGAAAGATAGCCATTTACAATAGTCACCCCCAAAATAAATAAGTACAAATTAAAATTAAAATTTAAAAAAAAACCCTAGGAATAAAGATAACCAAGGAGGTGAAATATCTTTACAATGAGAACTACAAACTACTGTCAAAAATAATTAAAGTGAACACAAAAAGATGGAAAGGCATTCCTTGCTGTTGGATGGGAAGAATTAGTGTTGTGAAGATGTCCATACTATCTAAAATGATCTACAGATTCAATGCAATTCCCACCAAAATATAAATGACATTCTTCACAGAAAGATTAAAAAAAAATCATAACAATCATATGGAACAACAGAAGACCCTGAAGAACCAAAGTAATCCTGAGCAAATAAATAAATAAATAGAGCCAGATGCATTACACTATCTGATTTCAAATTACACTACAAGCTGTAGTAATTGAAACAGCATGATACTGGCATGAAAGCAGACACTTGGACCAATCAAACAGAATAGAGAACCCAGAAATCAACCCACATACTTACAGCCAACTGATCTTTGACAAAGCTACCATGAATACACATTGGGGTAAAGACTGCCTCTTCAATAAATGGTGTTAGGAAAACTGGAAATCCATATGTAGAAGAATGAATCTAGACCCATAGCTCTCGCCATGTACCAAAATCAACTCAAAATGGATTAAAAACTTAAATATATGTCCTGAATTTATAAAGCTCCTAATAGAAAACATAGGGGAAACACTTCAGGAAGTAGGATGGGACAAAGTCTTCATGAATACAATACCAAAAGCACAAGCAACTAAAGGAAAAATAAATAAATGAGATTATATCAAACTAAAAAGCTTCTACACAGAAAAAGAAACAGTGAACAAAGCAAAATGACAATCTACAAAGTGGGAGAAAATATTTACAAACTATGCATCTGACAAAGGATTAATATCCAGAATATAAAACAACTTAACAGTAAAAAAAAAAAAAAAAAAAAAAAAAAAACACGAACCCAATNATTAGAAACTTAGCCCCAACTGTGACTGTTAAGAGGGTGGGAAATCCTATTATTGTAATTGGACAGTGGAACCTTGAAGAGGTGATTGGATTGTAGGACTCTGCAGTAGTGAACGGATTAAAAATGGTGGTCAGAGGTGTGGTTCTGAGGGCTTTAAAATTAGAGGAGAGTCTGTCTCTCTCTCTCTGCTTCCACCATCTCGCAATGTGAGACCCCTGGTTCACTGTTGCCACCACCAGATGGACTTTGGACTTTCCAGCCTCAGAAATTATGAACAATAAATTTCATTTTCTTTATAAATCATGCAGTTGCAGGTATTTTGTTATAAGTAACAAAGACTGATTAATACACCATCTACACAGGCTTTGAGAAATGCATTGGTGAAGCATCTTTCTAAGGCTTTGTATTGGCTGCTGTTTTCAGTTCAAGAATGATCTTGGTGGTGCTATCGTGGCAATGGCCTTTCTAAATTTATTGGAGGTGGTGGGATCCAAGAAAGTCAGAAGCCAAGTGTGAAAATGTTCCTTTCAGAAACAAGGTGATTGTGGTCGCTATAATGAGTCAGGGGAGTGATGAGAGTTGAATGCACAGAGATCTTTGTTTTGACTAATTGATCATGGTAGTCTTAGGACTGAAATAATGGGTAGTTTACTAAATTTACCTGCTTTGTGTAAGCATACATATTTCATATTTCTCAATAATGCTGTATAATAAAACCTCTTTAAACCCAGTAACTGGAACTGTCATGTGTTTTCACAAATCTGAGGTTGAGGCTGACTAAGGGCCTACTGATTTTTCCCCGAACTTTGTTGGATGGCTCTGCTGAAATTGTCTGAGGGTGCTTAAGCAGAGACTTATCACGACTGAATGATCTAGGCCAAGCTGAACAGAAACACTTGGCTGGGGCAGCTCTACTCCATAAGTCTTTAGTTCTTTTTGGAAAACTGGCAATTTCTCTGGAGAGGTTTATCTTATGCCAATGGCAGAGGAGCAAAAGAAGGCACACTAATGCAAGCACTTCTCAATGTTGTACTTATCTCTTGTCTGCAGTTACCTCACTGGTCAAAGCAAGACAAGTGGGCAAACTCAGAGTAAAAGAGCAGTGAAATATGCCTCACTAATAGTGGTTATGCATACATAATCCTGTTACTGGGGAGGGAGTGAAGAGTTTTATCGATATTCTACTTTACTAAGCATTCAAAACACTTGATCAAAAGATTCTAATGTTAAAAATACATAATGTTAGTCATTATTTTTAACTAAATATTTTATCTGGAAAGATAATTTTCTCTTTAGCCACCCAGAATAAGCATCACTGCTTTTCCACATTGCAGAGTAAGTTTTTGCCATCTGTTGCCCACCTGTCTCCACTAAACTAATGTTTTCATTTTTATGGTAAATATTCTATCACTTGCAAAACCACCTTTAGGTGTATCAATTGCTGTTGTCAGTTAAGATCATGTTCAGATTAAAGTGATGCCCCCTCACATTGTCAGTCATGTGCGTTAAATTTTTTTTCACTTACATAAGTCAGTCCAGAAGTAATCAGTTTGGTGCTGGTCCCCTTGTTATCAGGGACCAGTCTCCTTCAGTTCCCTGTGCATATATTTATGTTTTAGGCAGAATATGTGCTTCTCCTTGGTGTCCAATATGCTGCTGGAGCTCCAGCCATCACATTGAAATTCTAAAGAAGATGGATAAAGGAAAAGTCAAGATGACATATATTGTTTTTTAACGAGTGTTTCTGGAAGTTTCTATAATGCTTCTTATGTCCATCAGACAGAAGTTAGTCATAATGCCACACAACTACAGTAAGACTTAAAAATCTAATTTTTCTTTTTTCCATGGACATATTGTCTTCAAAAGTAAAATTGGATTCTGTTACTAAAAAGGAAATGGTTGACAATTAGCAGATATGCCAGAAAAATATTATACATATAAATGTTATTTATATACAGTATTATATATATAATATTAAATATATGAGAATATACATATTTAAATTTCCACTGTACCATTAGATTAGCAAAATACCTAATATCGTCAGTCTCTGTGTTGTGGTCTTCAGATCTGTTTTATTTGGTATTTGATCAGGTCCCTATTCTGCTGAGCATAATTTTCTGTTAAACACATCCCTGATTTTTTAATTGCATTTATTATATTATACATGTAATTTTTTTAGTGATTGTCTTCAGTTCTTTTCAAATTAGCTTTGTTGTTTTTGATGGTATTTTGTTTTAACTTCAGAATTTTATTTACCTACCTTATTTTAAAAATCTGATTATTTGGTCATTTTTTGTGACATTTATTGTAGCTTTTTTCTTTGATATCATGTTCATACAAATTATGACGTTATACTTGACTGCTTTCAATGTACTAGTATTTATGTTCTAAACTGTATTTTTAATATCT
>NW_007742054.1:6403-8185 GCF_000696425.1 Galeopterus variegatus
TTTTTGAAGTAAAAACTTTTTTATTTGCATTTAATATTATCACGATTATGCTCAGAGATCATTGACTGTAGATCCTATTGACTTAAATATACAAATGCTCCTTAACTTATGATGGAGTTATGTCTCTATAAACCCATCCTAAGTTGAAAATACTGTACATCAAAAATGCATTTAATATACCTAACCTACCAAACATCATAGCTTAGTCTAGCCCACTTTAAACGTGCTCAGAACACTTACATTAACCTAGAGTTGGGGCAAAATAATTTAACACAAAGCCTAAAGTGTTGAATATTTTATGTAAGAGTATCACAGTGCATATTACTAGCCCAGGAAGAGATCAAAATTTAAAATTTGAAGTATGGTTTCTACTGAATGTGTATCACTTTTGCACCATCTAGAAGTCAAAGAAAATTATAGGTTGAAACATGTAAGTCTGGAACCATCTGTACATTTCTATATCTATATCTATCTGTCTACCACATATACACATAATTTAGTATAAATGGATCATGTGTTTCATTATTTTGTTCTCATTTTCCCCCCTCTGTAGTATCTGTATGTGTTTTCACCAAATATTTCTGAGCCTGTTGCAATATTTTCCACCAGGGATTATTTCGAAAAGTCTAAAGACATTTTTGATTATTATGACTGGGAAAATGGCATGGGGATCTAGGGAGTAGAGGTCAGGGATGCTGGGGAATATTCCATAGCGTGCAGGGCATATCCTCAGCAACAAAGAATTATGTGGCCCACATATCAATAGTGCTTAGGCAGAGAATTCCTGCTCTAGGAACATGGCCACATGGGTCTTCTCTGTCATCTTACTTTGGCAGATGGAATATGAGAGCAAATGACAAGTGTCACTATATGGTGAAGACTTAAATGACAGCCCATAATTTAACAAGATGTTATCCCCTTGCCATAGAGTATCGCTGACCCATATAAGGGGTGCTTGCATATTTGAATGAGAAAGATGTGGAGCAGAGGTTTACTTCTCTAACCTGAGACAGACAAAGATTTTAAGTGAGAAAAACATGTCATTTTAAGCCAATGTGGATGATTTAATTTTTTCCTACAGCATAATTTAAGCATTACTACATGTGGCTATTTAAAATTTAATTAAAATTAACTTAAATTAAAAATTAGTGTCATCCACAAAACCCATATTTCCAGTGCCTTAAAAATCACCTGTGGCTAAAGGTGACTGTATTGAACGGTGCAGAAATAGATCATTTCCATCACTGCTGAAAGATTTCTTTTGGATAACACTGATAGGCCATTCTGATTCCCTTCACTGCACTAAACTCAAGTACACATAAAAAATGTATGTTAATACAATCCATGTGTTTGTGTGTTTAAATATGATTATATCTTATAAAGTTATCTGCATTTTGTTTTTCTCAATCAAAAGTACCTTATAAACTTAATTGCTTTATTTTCATGTTGCATAATGTCCATGGTGAGATACCATTTCGATTTTCAATCCTTTCTCCCTACTGCTATTTTTGTTTTAAGAATGGCACTTTGTTTCCCGGGGAAAGTTTGGCCATCTCAGATATTAATGAATAAAACATCCTTCTACGTAGAATTTTATATTTTGGTACTTCCATTCCTATGTGACATAGTCCCTGGAGTAGACTCTTGAGGAATGAGTTATATCTTATTGTTTGTGTTTGTTTTTATTTTAATAGAATTTCAAGACTTTTTTCCCCCAAAATGATTGCAGCAATTTACACTTCTGCCATTAGCACAAAAGACTATTCTTCAACTAGATGCTAC
>NW_007742054.1:8366-20519 GCF_000696425.1 Galeopterus variegatus
GATTGCAGCAATTTACACTTCTGCCATTAGCACAAAAGACTATTCTTCAACTAGATGCTACTTTACTGGCACCAGTTTGATTTGTGTTTGATGACACTTTATTTTTTCTTTGCTTCTCCGTAATTTGTAATGAATTTTGCTGTTTCAGTTCTTTTTGGCATTTTGATATGCTGGAGAAACTGACAGTTCATATTCTTTTTGTTCTACTTGATCATTTTTAAGTGAATTTGTAGGGACTTCACTTACATTCCTCTCTGTTTTACATCTTCATTTCTCTTTTATTCTCCCAACTGTGCTATGTCTAACCATCAATTATGGTAACTTTTTTCCACATAAAAATTTTGTCTTTACATTATCAAATATATTTACTTTTTATCTTATAACTCATAGAACTATCATCATCTTTATTAAATCATATGCCTCTCATCAATTTTATATGTGTTCTGCTTGATTTTTGTTCAAGGGTTATATTTTTTCAGTTTGCACAACATTTAATCTACTAGGAATTTATTTATTTTGATTAGTATTTCACTAACACTTAATTTTAGATTTGCATGAATTACTTGTTTCACATACATTTTATTTTTAAGACATTGTGTTTTAAGGTATATACAATGTTTGGGGGTATCCACACAATATTTGTGTAATATTACTTCACTGACTACCTGTGCTTTGCATGAAGATTATGACTTCATAACTTATTATAAAATCCTTGTTTCTCCTTTTCAGTGACTATTATGCTTTGTCTCTCATACACCTGAGTAGACCCCTCCTTACTTCAATGCCAGGAAGCTCAAGACATTAGATATTACTAGTGAAGACAGGATTGATCAGACTTGCTCTCAACTTTTGTCATTACTTATAATATTTAATCTTTGACAAATACAAAAAAAACTTATATTTTCATGCGCAATTAAACTGTTAATTATAAAATATTTAAGCAAATAGGTGATAAGAAAGGAAATAAAAGTCACTGCTTTTATGACGTCTCCCGTGTGTGGATTTTTTTGATGTAATCATATCATCTTTTGTGATGTATTTTTAATGCTTGTAGTATCTAATCAAATATTCCCATATCAAGTAGAATTTTTATATTTACATAATATCCTGCCCCTTTTTGCCAACACAATTTATCCAATAATATTTATTAAATATTTATGACATTTTGAATGATTCTCTGTGATAAAGATGCAAATTCTTGTTCATATACTTAATTATCTTAAGAGTAACCTCAAGATGCTGATTTCACAAACATTTTTGAGATTTTGGATAGGTATTGTTAATTTCTTTCTAAAAATAATTGCATTATAGTGGCAACCTATGATGGAAATAATTACATGTGTTATCTACTTTATTTGGAACACCAGATTGGGTAGGTTAATAATAGTTCTTAAAAAGCATGTGCTATTGAAAGATTGTGAAAAGTAAATTTTCATATAGTCATTGTTGTTCTAATCCTTTGCATTTCATTCTCCCTACAAATATGAAGTTTCTTGATATCTGTGAATATAACCAAGCAACTTTGAATTGCCTGGCACAGAGTATATGCTCAATACATTTTGAATAAATAAATATTTAATTTCTACAATTTTGGTCCTCACAAATTTGGACTAAAAAGTAGTGCCATCTTCCTTTTAATACTGAAACTGTATTTCTTAACTAGAAATTCAATCTTTTCCTGAATTTCTCTTTTAAAAATATTCAACACTGCTTACACAAGTTCACAGTTGCATGTGGGAAATTCAAAATGAGAGAGATTTTTCATGTCATACAGAAGCGGCTCTTAATCTTTTTGGCCTGCCGGATGCTTGCTGCTGCCTTCAGGATCAGCTCACTGACTTTGCTAAAGCAGCAGCCTGGTGTATGCCTCTGGTATGAGACGTTTTGAAGAAATGACTGCATTAACGACTGCCTCTGAAACCTGCTCTCAGATCTCATCAGTCTCTGGCATGTGGGGCTAAAGATCTAGTGCTATTCTCTGTTTGCTTATGGCTTGATTAGACATAGTGGCTCTCAAAACATAGAGCAGGTCACTCACTCCCAAGTCACACATGGTGAAGGTTGCCTTATATCAAAAACTGCTTGGCCGACAATCTAACTATGAGTATTTCTAATTCACAGATGAACACACAAACCACCGACTCATTTTTTTTCTCCCAACATGTGGTTGACTGCTCTGTGAGTTATGCCTGGCCATTCTGTGACCAAATAATCACTCTTCAGTGTTCACCTAACCGTGGTGAGGCACTCAGATGACCCAATTCTCTCTCACCTTTATGGCAAATATTTCTCAGTGACTACATTGCCCCTTTCCTTTCATTCTCCTTGGTCAGAGTGACCCAATAAATCCAAAGAATTTCTTTTTAATAAAATTTAATTCCAACAAGATGGAGCTGTGAAACCCTTGCCCTTCTATGCAAATTTGGACTATTGCAGTCCTGAAAAAGCTACGTAAAGGGCAACAGGGTAGCACACATTTACAGAATTTTCCCTGTGCCAACAGCATGGCCTTATGTACACACACATGAAAATGGATGCATTTTTGCTTTGCAGAGGGTATTTACATGGTTGCTTCCAGGCCAAAGGGAGACTTTTCCAAGTTGAGTTAATGTTTTCATTTATGGACAGAAAATAATAATAATAATAACTTTTAAATGATCATATCCAGTATTAAAATTAAAAAAAAACCCACTTCTTTGCCAAGAGATACTTTTTTTTTTAGCTAATAAGTGAATAAACAGAAATACATTTTAAAAAACAAAATAAAAAATGAAAAAAGTTTTATTGCTATTTGACAAATTTTTGTACTTATTTGGGAGGAAGAAAAAAGAATGAGAGAGTAACTCAGAGAAATATAATGACTGCATTTCTAGACCATTTCTAGCTCTAGGTGACCAACTGCTGATGGAACACTCTGTGGGTCTGTGCCCACATTGCCTTTATGACTGTTTTTGTCCTTCAAGATGAAAAAGGAGAGGGAAATATTTCATCGTCACCCTATGAGCAAGGAGCTCATTTGTTAATGTCAATGGCAAGTTTATTAATATAGAAGTTATATAGCCTACATCCACACATATGTCATATGATGGGACAAGGGACCATTCGTTACAGAACTTTCCATGCTCAGACACATGTCGATTCATATCACAGAACACAAATATATCAAAAATGAATTCTGTGTAAGGTTATTTTCTGAGAAAAGTAAATTATTAAAATTATATAAGAAAATACATAAAGTGGGTGAGTTTAAAGACCTATTTGCATCTAACAATAAATATTGGGATACTAGCTTGGTTATCATAAGTAAGAATTGTACACCATGTTAAATTAAATATTATCCTTGGTTAAATTAATGTTCTAAAAAGTGGATGAATAAACTTGATTTATAACTTCTGCAGCTGAGTAACCTAGTAAGCAAGATCAGAAAAAATAATATATTTTTATGCTCCTGAATGAAAACCTTTGTTCTTTATATACCATGTAAGTGTAGTCAATTAAAACTAGTAAACTGCATGCATAAAAGTTTGAGGACATATTCCTGGCATATGAATTTTATTCAGGTGGATATCAGAATTCAGTAAAAACATGTTGATTAGGAACTTGAGGAGCATTCGGGTCCCCCGCCCCCCTTAGAAAATAATAACATTTCATTAGAACCTTTCTGGTATGCACACCTGCTTTTTAAATAAATAAATCATTTAAAAAGTAAATAAAGAAAAATTACATGTTGATTTTGTAAAATTGGGGAAAATTCTTAAAATACTTAAGCAGTATTTTTTACAGAAAATCTTAACATTAGCAATTCTAAATTAGCATAAGTATGTAACAAATGCTATTAGGACTTTATTAATTTATTTTTTAATTTTTTTGTCCAATTTTTACAACTTCCATACAAAGCATTTAATAGAAAATTACTCAGGTATAATTGAATGGATACAATGAGTTAAACATAGGAAGCAAAATAATGTACCGAAGTAAGAAAAGCACAACAATAACCCATTTCTGAGGAAATGCCTACAGTTCAATTATTCATTTTTAATGGCTACAATATTAGTTATTTTTGAAGGCTACTTTACCAGTCATAGTAAGATTCACATTTTAAAATTTTAGATTTAATGTATTTTCTATATTGGTGTAACAGTATTTTATTTAAATGTAATTTTTATGTTAAACAGAAAATATTACTGAAAATAAAATTTTGCTCAAGTGATAAGCATTTATTACTTTGTTATAGCCTAAACATATACATGTTCATTAAAGGCTCATAAGAAAAAGTAAATACATACCTCAGAATAGTGGGAATTACTTGAATTTAATTCAATTATTTCTGGTAACACTGAAAGAGGAAAATAGGCTATAATTGGATAGTAGTTCATACTGATATTTGAATGAATATATTTCCTTTAATAGTTTAATGAATCAAGTAACTTTTTATCTATTTTTTACCATATTTTAAATGTTTTCATTTGGGTACCGTCTTTTTTATTTCTTTCATTTCTGATTTTATAAATCACAAATTGTCTCAAATAAACAATTATCAAGCAGTATTTTTATTTTTTTTATTTTAACTTCTCAATATACAATGTAGTTGATTTTCATGTCCCTTTACCCATTCTGAATTCATCCCTCCTTCTCCCCCTTCCCCTCCCCATCTACATCAAATCTGTTCACTTATCTTAACAAGTTCAAGGAATTGCGATTGTTGTGTCTATTATTTATTTTTAGCACCAATAAATAAGTGAGAGCATGTGATATTTCTCTTTCTGTGCCTGACTTGTTTCACTTAATATAATTCTCTCTACGTCCATCCATGTTGCTGCAAATGGCAGTATTTCATTCCTTTTTATAGCAGAGCAGTATTCCATTGTGTAGATATACCACAGTTTCTTTATGCACTCATTTGATGATGGACATCTGGGCTGGTTCCAACTCGGCTTAGATGCCCCCTAGGAGTATATATTTAAATTATTCACAAAAGCCATTTTGCATCTTACTGTATTTTGCCTATATGTCATGCAGGAGAGTTAAGTTCTTATTAATGAATTCTGTCACTTTCCCTCTCCCTTACTTATATGTTCACTCTTCTTCCTGTGCTTAAGTCACAGAGGGAAAACCCTGTTGCTTACTTTCAGAATGAATCACATCGAATGTAATCATGCGTCTTTCATTTTCTATTTCCTTCTAGACTAAGTTCATTAATTACTGCATAAATGCATTAATTACTATAAGATCAGTTTAGGCATATTTATGAATAGACAATGTATGTGTCTTACATTTGTCCAGTTTTCTATACTTACATATGTGACCAAATTTCCGTTCTGTATATTCAGCTGAAAGGCAGGTTGGTACAATTTGTTCTTAATCAAATGTCCTAGATAGTATTTACGGAAAAAGCAGTTGTGATCATTTTAGTTTACCACCACATCTATCCCTCACAGCCAGATCTCCAATATTCTGAACTACTGAAGTATATGGAATCTGCTTTTCACCATGCTTTAATACTAAAGTTTTTATTTTTCCAACTCTCTATAAACCATAGCATAGATACTACTTCTACTGTGTTATATGATTTTCAGTACCCCACACTCCCACCCTAATCCTTTAATTGCTTCATTCTCCAGTTAACGAAACCAGTGCTCTTCAGAGATGAGTAGGCTGTTGGTCTTGATATAGAGAAAGCCAACAAGTCTGTAAAACTTAATTGATTTTTGGAAAGAAAGAATAATTTTTAAAATACTTGGACTTATGTAGAACTCTACAAAGAGACCAGCCTAAGGTGAACTCACATATATAATGTTTGCTAAGTTGTGATACTATAAAATTACACCAAGAGAAACACACATATACAACCAAATACAGTTAACTAAATGAGCAAGAGTGGAGTTCATGAAGATAAGAGAAAGAAATACTGAACACAGTGTATTAAAATTTTTGTGATGCATACTACATAGCATTCAAATTACTTGTCATAAATACTACATAATAATAAGTCTAAATTATGTTATCTCTATTTGGTTGACTTCTATTTTACCAGTGCTTTATTATAATTTTTAAATGACAAACGGCATTATTTAAATAGGAATAGTATTTGGAAATATTGTTTTGTATGAGATAATGTAAACATTAAATTATAGAACATTTTCTTAAGATGTTGTGGTAAAATGTAAAAACAAAAATATAATGTGTAATGTTAATTTTTAATTATTTTTTAAGCGGTTTGGGATTGTGGACCTATATACATGTACTTTGCTACAATTTATAAGATAGATGCATCTATATTTGTGTAAGTAGTAACAGATGGATATAGAGTAAATTGTGTATAGTGCAGATAGTTCAAGAAACAGCAGGATCTGTACTAAAAACGGAAGTCATACCAGTAGTCACACATCAAATGCAGAACAAAAAGAAGGTTCAAGCCTGTTGCATGATGAATACATTTAGGAGAATTTTGTTTGGATTTCCTCTCTCATTTTCAAGGCGATGAATACTCTATAGTGTAGAAACAAATTTGTCTTCAGCTGAGATTTTGTACCTTGAGACAAAGGTTTAAGTAACATGGGGATGGGGGGAAGGTGCATGTAGAAGATAAGCCGATGGGAAGAGCAAGACAAAGGACACACCTGAACTTGAACCTGTACATCATGCCCAAGAATGCATTTCCTAGATGTTTTGTAATTTTGCCAGGCTCGGGCTCTGAACTGACAAAAAAGTGAAAGTAGTTGTCCTTGGGCTTATTAAAACAAAGACCAAATACATATGGAATAACTGGAAAATAATACAACTGATAGAATTTAGTTTTGTGTTATAAATTTGAAATTGTCTAAATTCATAAAACTAGGTTTCCAACTGACCCCAGGGGAAATTTGAAGAAGGCATATTTTTTCTTTGTTTCCATTTGCTTTATAATATACTTTGGTCAGGATTTCACCTTCACCACTCCACTGACTCTGTCTTGGAAGAATTCCTCAATGATTTCCTAGTTATTGATACATAGAGCTCATTTGATGCTGCAATCTTACTCATTTTCCACTAATATTTCCATTATGAACTTTCTTTCCCTTATTATTGCCCATCTTGGGTTTTTAACAGAATTCTCAGTGAGTCCTCACATGTTCCCCCTTAAATGATGAGGTTTCTGCCCTCACATTCTATATGTTTATGTATAGTTTCATCACAAAATCTGCATCCTTATCCCAGAGTATTCTTTCCCAAACTCCAGTAAAATGGATCCAACATGAATGACTACTAGAAATGAACAAATCATTATATCACACACTGTACTCACCAGCGCCAGCTCCTTTCACTTCTATTCCATCAGAAGGAATGCTGTCTTCATTATCAGCAGCCAAAGAAGGCAAATTCTGGGAGTCATCCCAGACACTTCACTTTCTTATTCCACCTACACCATCTTAGCCTCCTATTTCCATGCATGTACTTTTGTAACATTGTTCAACCCTCATCTCTGACTTCTGTTTCCAGTCTCTCTCAGGGATTATGGTAATACATTCCTAAATTTCCCTTTGCCTACAATTCTGTATCCAAACAAATCAATTCTCAGCACTTTGGTAAAAACACAGTTTCCAAATTATCTACTCATCTACCAGCGCTTGGAAAAAGCAGAGGTATACTCTCCTTTCCTTCTGCTACTCTAGATAAAGGCAACTCAGGCAACTCTTCCCGTTCACTGCTAGATATCACTCACTCTTGCCTGCTCCAGAATATCACTCCAATCATTCTCTCTACACTCTTCTAGATCAACACATTCCCCCCCCACACACCCAAAACTGCATCAATTTCCTCTGCATGACAACATGCTATTCCCTTTATTTTAAGTAAAGTAAAACCCTCCCTTGATCACACTTTTCTCTGCAACTTATTGCTCTGCTCCCTCTCTTTGATCTCCTTTACAAAAAAAAAAAAAAACTTGGAATCACTTATATTCTCTGACTTCAATTTTTTCCCCCTAATCTTTCAAAAACCTCCTTCATCAGTCTTCCCACTCATCTCTCCCCCATCCTTCAGAGGATGTCATCTCTATTCCCTCATTCCTGATCCCTTTTCCAACTTTACTTTTCTTCCCATCCCACTTACTACTCCATAGCATAGACACCTCTTATTATTTTTCATTTTTATTTGCTTCTCAATCTATAGGATATCATAAACTCTATGAAGCCAGGTTTCTATGTTTTATTTGCTGACTTCTCTAACTACCTGCAACAGAGCCCGGAACACAGAAGAGGCTCAGTGAATTTTTACCAAATAAATTAATATATATTTCTGATCATAACACTGCAAACTTTGAAACCCATCTATGAATCCCCCTTAATTACACAGTACAGTGCCTAGTCCTTCTTATGGCTATAGGTTCCTTTATATGAGATCCTAGAACTCCTCCTTCAACCTGTCTACTCTTGCTTCCAGATTCCTCTGATTCATTTTTTACATTGCTATCTCATTGAAACAATAATTCTCTTACCATGTCATTATTTTTCATCCACCTGAGACCTTATTTATAAGGATGTCTTCATTTGTAATTTTTCTTCCATAGCTATCCCTTACTCTTATTAATCTTGAAACACATATTTACCTTAATTACATGCTGCTTCTCTGAATACTTCTATGACCTACCAAATATATCTGATTATGTCCTCATCAGTTATCTGTTACACTCCAATCAGTCCTCTAATTCATTATTACATTTACTTAAAAAAGTGCACTGGTCATCATAAGTAAACATTGCATTTATATTTTTGTCCAATATAGCACATACTATGCCAAAACTATTCAATGACTAGTAATCACATTGAAATATACTAAGTATTTCAAAGCTACATCCAGATGCCTATACCTAGATGTAACTCTCTATTCACATGGCAGCCATGAATATGTGCCTCGGTTCTCTGACCCCGGACCATAGAGTTTACTGATGGCTCCAGCTGCTGTACTCTGTAACTCATCACTGTGTTCACACTGAGGCCACACTTCCCAAAAGACTTCAGCCAAAGACTGTGCATGGCAGGGACATTAAGTCAATCCTGTACCTGGGGGACATGGCACTCAAGTGAGTGATAACTTCGTATTCAGAATGGCCTTGCTAGACTCTGGGACCTGCTTTGCATTCTAAGATGCTTTCCCTCAATTTTCCTTCTTTCCCTCTGTCCTTCCTCTGAGGTCAGATCTACATTATGTTCTGGTAGCACTCCCAGCCGTCCCCAGTTCCTTCCCTATTTTCCTTGATAGGTGTTGCCTTTAGCAAATCACATACACAACTAATTCAGTCCAGATATCTGCTTCTTAGGGGTAACACAAGTGGTATCTGGTGTGTTCCAAGAATATAGGTGATATGATGGGAATTTGTGATTGGTTGACACATGACACATCGGAGGTGGGGTACAATTGGTAGGTGAGGTGCAGATTGGCCTGGCACAAGAGTGTTTCAGTTCCTAAATATTCTACTGGAAATTATCTTGGAAAAGCTACAGTCAAGGATACTGCTGTAGCAGATGTGATGATTCAGACATTTAAAAATACTGGAGGCAGGAGTGGTCATGCCTATAAAGACAGCAAAATTGGCTGGTTACTGCTAAGTTGCAAGATGCCATGAGAGGGATATTAAGAGACTGAAGACTATTATCCACAGCTAATGGCTAAATCTGAGGGGCTGAGGTTCTCTCTAAAAGCTTAAAGGAGGCCCTGATCTCTTGAAGTGGAAGCACAGACTGAAGGAGAGTAGCAGGCTGCAGACCTATTTGTTACAGGTCTGTCTCTCCAGAGACAAACACTAAACCATAGTAGGTCTGTTAACTGAAGGTTATGGCCCTCACGGAGAGAAAACTGAGATCCTGAAGCATGGGGCAGGCACCCGTTTATTGATATGCCAGAGTATTTCTCTGCAGTTCCTACTGGAGTCTCTGGGCTTGTGGAGGTTGCCTGTCCTTTCCTCGTAAAAACCAGTACTTCATCATGCTGGGAGATGTTGCAGAGGCATCTGCCCTGCAAGGCAAGAAGTTTTTCCCTAGAAGCTATCTGCACATCCTCTCCTGACTGCCAGGATGATAACGCTAAATCCCAGAAAAACCTGGGTGGGGACATACGGAGCCTAACATAGGAAGATGACGACATACCAAAGGAGTTGTAAAAAATACCCAGAACGTATGAAGCCAGAGAGATATTCCTTGGATTGAATGGGAAGGGTTCCTGATGAAGAGGGCCAAAATATAAGAGTAAGTAAGCAAGTATTGATTGAATAGGTGACTCTTCTTCCAGGACACAGGATTAACACCCTAGGAGAGACCTCAAGAGATTGAAAAGACTTGCTACTGCATTGGCCCTTGGAAGCCTGGGAAAAGCAATGGCCAGCACTAAGTGTGAGAAAAATGTCTGAGTTGTCCTAGGAGATGGTAGAAGAAGGAAGAAGGAGGTTAAAGGAGTGGGCATGTGTCACTTAATGATGGGGATACAATCTGAGAAACATATCCTCAAGAAATTTAGCTTTGTGCAAACATCATGAAGTGTGCTTAACACAAACCTAGATGGATGGCACAGCTGACTGCACACGTAGGCTGTAAGGAATAGCCATTATAATCTTATGGGACCGTCATTATATATGCAGTTTGTCACTGACCAAAGCATCATTATCTGGCACATTAGTTATTATGTAAGGTCAGAAGACCCATCAGAAATTTATATTCCATGAGAGAGACCAGAGGACTCATTATTCACTAAGATGATGTGGTGAGGGGTACCAACATCAGTAAGAAGTTCTCCCTCACAGACCCAGGTTGATGGAGAGGCAGCCACAGAGCTGGACGATGGGGCCCCAAAGTGGTAGAGATCAGGCGTCAGCCCTTAACCAGGGGGCTGCAATTGCCCTTATGACTGGCAAAGTCAAAGGGAAGATAAGGGACAAAGATTTGTAAAGATGATTGTAGTGGATTGAATTATGTCCCCCCAAACTCTCTGAAGCTTGAATTGTGTCCCCCAAGTTTTATGTATTAGAAACTAAGCCCCCAATGGGACTGTTTAAGGGTGGGAAATCCTATCATGGTAATTGAAAGGTGGAGCCTTGAAGAGGTGATCGGATTGTAGGACCATGCAGTAATGAATGGATTAAAAATGGTGGTGAGGGGTGTGGTTCTGAGGGCTTTAAAAGAGAGTGAATGAGGAGGTTGTTCTCTCTGCTTCCACCATCTTGCAATGTGAGACCCCCGTGTCACTGTCACCACCACCAGATGGACTTTGGACTTCCCAGCTTCAGAAACTGTAACAAATAAATTTTGTTTTTCTTTATAAATCACCTAGTTCCAGGTATTTTGTCCTAAGCAACAGAAACGGACCAATACAGTGGTTAACAGTACATGACCTGCCTAGGGGCAAAGTCGAGGGGCGGCCCACTCATATGCAGCTAAATTTGCCAAGTGACTTGTTGGTCTCCTGAAACAACTGTGCATGCAATATCTAGAGCTCAGCACCAACCTCTCATAACAGGTTGAATTTTCATAGGTCCAGTAGTTAGACCAGCCTTGATACATGGGAGTTCTTATTGTGGGCCCAGATTTAACCTGGCCATCTTGGCTGCTTAGTTCATTTGAAAATAGTATTATTTTCTCTACAGAGAAAGGAAAGATGCATCTAAAAATTCATAAATTTATATTGATATTTCAAATTTATATTTAGTACTTTAGGATGCTTACAAAATTTCCCTGATTTTTAAACTTTCTTTTTTCTCATACTGAAAATTGAACACTAGCATGATTACTTGTTATCTTTACGTCTATCATCTATACACAAATATACATATATCTACTATCAAAGTAATAATAACTGTGTTACTTTGAACAATAAGATGGAAGAATACATTTTAAGATTTCTTTGCAGTTTTATTTGACTATAAAATGTATTCGGCTAAGAATAAACTACAAGAATACAGTTTTTTAAAGAAACTGAAGGTAATTACTTATCCAATGGGGTTACATAAACAACCTGATATATAGTTATTTGTTTTGATTTTCTTTGTTTTTGTTTTGATTTTATTTCAGTTTTTAGGGATTGTCTTTTTTTCTTGTTGAATTAATCCTAAATGAATTCATAGACTACACTGTAACTATGGTCCCTCACCTGAAGTTTAACAAATCTATTGCATTTATATAAACC
>NW_007742054.1:21238-23005 GCF_000696425.1 Galeopterus variegatus
TTTTATTGAATTATAAGCATACATTTCAGAAACATACACTGGCCATATTGTGTTCCTGTATAATTTTCATAGGATTATATGTAAATAATTTCAAAAATTATTCAAAATAATGGGAGTAAATAACCATGTAACCACCATGCGGGCTAAGAAATAGAATATTAAATCCTTCTTGCTCCTCCCAAACACTTATTCCTCCTTCCCAAAGTTTATCACTGTCTTTTCTACTTCTAATACCACAGAACCACAATATTTTTGCCTATTTTTGATATTTATATAATGAGATCTTTGAACACATAGTGGGACTCATCATATTGGTGTAAGCAGACACTTATTGTTTCTCGTTTCTTTGCTGTATTGTATTTCAGAAATATTTCATTATTTTCACATCCTTCTGTTGTTGAGAGTCTGTATTCAGTTTTTGGAGATGGTACTTTTCAGATGTCTTTTGCTGCAGATATGCATGTATATCTTCAAATTTAGCTTAATGGGTTATCAGATAATTTATACCAATTTATACTGCTCCAGAAAGTTATAATTGCTTTTACTTTATTTTCTCTTCAACACTATGGTATTGCCAGTCTTTTTTAAATTTTATTCTTTCTGCTTAACTTGTGTTATATCATTGAGGTTTTAATGGATATTTTCCTCATGACTAATGTAATGGAGAAACTTTCCATATGTTTACTAGCAACTTATATATCCTGTCTTTTGAAGTGCCTGTTGAAGCCTTTTCTCTATGGAGTTTTTTGTCTTTCTCTTATTAATTTATAGGTATGCTTTACGCCTCCTAGATATAAAGATTTACGGCCTATATGTGCTACAAATACCTTCTCTACTCCATGCACTTGGCAGAACAAAACAAAATAGAAGTCCAGAAGCAAATTTCCTCAGAGCTGGCCATTTGATTTATGACAAAGAACAGTGGGANGCAAACGAAAATAAAATCCAGGTATAAAGGGTAAAAAAAAGAGCACTTCTAAAAGATAACATAAGAGAATACTTGTATGACCTTGGAATAAAGATGGATTACTTAAACAAGGAAAGAAAAGCGCTATCAGATTGATACATGAGACTACATTAAAATCAAGAATATTACTCACAATTACTTCTATTAAGAGAGTAATTTACTCTCATTAGGAGAGAAAAAAGCAATAAAATGTCAAGATTCATATTCCAACAAATGCATTTTACTCTTATTGATATTATAAATCCTCTTTTTCTGAATATACTTTATAATATTTTCTTTTCTTGCTTATGATTGTTTTTAAATTTATTTCTTTATATTAAACAGTCGCTTTATAATTTCTTGGAATTTCTCTTATTTTACATTTTTTGTGTAATGATCCCTCTGTTTAATTTTTTGACAACTCAAAGTGGTTTAATAGCCTATAATGGCTGTAATTTTTGTCAATGACAACATCTCAAACAAGAAATTATTTTTTCTCTCTGTGCTTAGATTATTAAAAAAATTTCTACAAAATAGTGCTAATTATTTTTATACTGACAACATCCCTAGGTTTCTTTGGTTCAAAACTTTTAAATTAAAGTTCATTTGAATTTTATACTCTTGTGGTGTTTGGCTTGGAGTTCACTTTCCTCATGGGAGAAGAATCTCACCAAAGCAACGTCCCACCATAGATGGTGTATTGATCCACTAGGGCCGCCATAACAAAATACCACAGATATGGTGGCTTCAAACAAATAACTATATATCAAAACAAATAACTATATATCAGGTTGTTTATGTAACCCCATTGGATAAGTTTT